>NW_017672104.1:96465-109105 GCF_001879085.1 Nicotiana attenuata
ATAAATAAATTTAATTAATAAAAAAATTAAATACTTAGTATAGAGGGGGGGGGGGGGGGGGGTTATAGGTGGGGCAGCTGCTATGTCTATGGCTGACCGACTTCGAAAAATAAAGAGGTAGAGATAAAGTTGAAAGGACGTAGAAGAGGAAGCTGGAAATCGAGAGAGAGTGTTTGTTTAGAATAAGAGAGGAAATATTCTCCTTAGCTTTCAAGCTCTTTTTTTTTGGTGTTTTCTTTTGAAATCAAACAAACTTTGCTAACCTCTAGCTCCCAAAGTTGAAGTGATTATTGTATTTTTCTTCATGTTTTAAGATTTAAACTTTGTGTCTTTCTGTTCGTGCTCTTGTTTGCTGCCTACTTAGTTTGTTCTTTTGGCATAATCTGTGAGATTTTGAATACCACCAAGATTTTCTTATCTCTTTGTCTTTGGAAAAAAACCAAGTGTTTTCTTTAGCTTTGTTTTCTAGCTACCAAAACCAAATCCCATTAACAATATGATGTCTGGAGATGTTTTTTCATTTCCTTCTTCTGTTAAAGCAGTACTGCCTCAACATGAACTTCAAACAAACCCTAACCCTAAACCTAATCCTTCTTCTTCCAAGAAAAGAAGAAATCTTCCTGGAACACCAGGTATATTATTATTATTTAGCTTCAAATTACTTCATTTGTTATACTTTTACTTGAATCAGAGGCGAATCCAAGATTTAAATTTAATGAGTTCAACTTTTAACATTTTCAGCATTAAACTTATTGTAGATTCAGTTCTAAGATTTGTTGAGATTTTAGTAAGTTTTTACATATATATCTATACTTCATATCGAAAGTTTTTGGTTCAAATGAACCCGTAGCCGATAAGACTTGAACCACACAAGTTTTTAGTTAGACCATAGATATATATATATATATATATATTTCAAAATCTTGAAAAATAGCATTAGATATCATACTCTGAATCCATATTTTCTAAAAACTCCGATCTTAAACGAGTAAAAGCTTAAATCTTAGATCTGCCTGTGCTTGCATGTACATATGGAACTGCTTTTTCAGAGTTTTTATTTTCTTGACAGATCCAGATGCTGAAGTTATTGCTCTTTCACCAAAGTCACTGATGGCTACAAACAGATTTTTATGTGAAATCTGCAACAAAGGTTTTCAAAGGGACCAAAATTTGCAACTTCATAGAAGAGGACACAATCTTCCATGGAAGCTAAAACAAAGAAATAAAGACGAAATAGTGAAGAAGAAAGTGTATATATGTCCAGAAAAGACTTGTATTCACCATGATGCATCACGTGCACTTGGAGATCTCACTGGAATAAAGAAACATTTTAGCAGAAAACATGGAGAAAAGAAATGGAAGTGTGAGAAATGTTCAAAGAAGTATGCAGTTCAATCAGATTGGAAAGCTCATAGTAAAACTTGTGGAACTAGAGAGTACAAATGTGACTGTGGCACACTCTTTTCCAGGTATTTAATTTATGTAACATGTTTTTTGTTGGGGAATATTTGTTCCAAGTAGAATAAATGCTCGTCTCTATTAATGGAAGTAAAATAAACGCTCATCCATCCATGCAAAATTCTTCATTTTCATATACTGAGTTTCAGTAGTTCAAATACTGGTGAAGATTTTCAAAACAAGAATAGTTTAAGCTAACAAGTTGATGAACATGCATATAACTTCATAAAAAAATTTAAAAAAAAAAAAAACTGGTGAGGAGCATTTCAAGTGAAATACTGATTTTTGATCGATCACAAAAATTTCATATCTTTTTTTTTTTTTTTTGGTCAAATTCATATCCAAACACAAGTTCAAAATCCAAATTCTCTTTTAATTTTCGGACTTCAAGCTTATTGTTTTTAAATTCTTATTGCAGAAAAGATAGTTTTATCACACACAGAGCTTTCTGTGATGCTTTAGCTGAGGAGAGTTCAAGAATCACTTCAGTTGGGGCTAACAATATGAACTTCCCAAACATTAATGACACCCTTTTGAACCAGCAGTCTAATTTGCATGGAATTTCCCAAATTGGAACATTTTATAGACCAGAATTTGGTAATATGGCAACTGGGAATTCTCTTAATCAGCAGCAGCAGAAACCAAGATTATCACTTTGGTTAGATCAAGCTAATGATAATCCTCTTCAGATCATGTCTGCAAATTCAAATATTTTCGAGTCAACCACCACAAGTGGATTTGTAGATATGATGCAAATGCCTTCTTCAAATGTCTTTGGATCATCTTCAACAGCTGCAAATTTTTCACTGTCTTCATCACAAGGCACTTCAATGGCTGAAACCTTAAGTTCTTTGTATTCTGATAGTACTCAAAATAACCATTTAGCCAAATCTTCAACGCCAATGTCAGCCACTGCACTTCTACAAAAAGCTGCTCAAATGGGCTCTACAAAAAGCAACCAAAGTACTTTCTTTAGCAACAGTTTCAACTTAATGAGCTCTTCTTCTTCTTCTCCATCAAATACACCAACCTTTAGCAGTTTGCATAGTAGTGAAACAACAGATCAAAAATTCCCCAAAATATCCGAAGATTACACAGTATCCTTGGCAGAGGGCAATGGTGGACTCATTTTGTGTACAAATTTTAGTTCGTCGGCAAATACTAAGGCAATAAATCTAGATCAGGCAATTATGCAAACAGTTGGCATGCAGACTCCAGCAGTTCCGATGAACATGCAGCAGGGAATGAATAATTGTCTAACGAGAGATTTCTTAGGCATTAGAAATGAGCCATTTTTGTCACAAGAGATGGCTAAGTTTGCCTCAATGAGTTCAGCTATGGGGTTGAGCCATTACAGTAGCAGTCACTAGCAATGGCAGTCTTTTTCAGTTTTCACTTCTTTTTCAGAAAACAATAATGTAAAATGCCACCTTATCTTCGAGCTGGCCAGCCTCAGCCTATTGGCTATATTTCCTTTCATTTTCACACAAATTTGGATGCATTATTTTCCCTTTGAAAAGAAAAAACAAAACCCTGTATTTATTTGTATTTGCAAACCTGACAAGAGATTATGGGAGTTCGGAACCTAAATGTTGTATTTTTGGACTCAAAATACATAAATAGGTGAAAAAGAAATTTAGTGACCAAAGTATATAAACGCAGTTTTGAACCACGTTTTACCTTAACGTCCGAATGGGACGTTAAGGTAAAACGCGTTTCAAAAAGACGTTTTACATAAAATGCCTTTTCAAACCACGTTTTACCTGAAGATTATTGGACGTTTAGTTAAAACATGGTTCAAAAGGATGTTTTACATAAAACGCATTAAGAAACCGCGCTTTGCCTCTTCAAATACCGTCCCCATCCCTTCCCCCACGTTCAAAACCAGAACCCCCAATTTTAAAATAAGAAGCGGTCCCCCTCCCCATTAACGAGATTAAAAACTCGAGTGGGCCGCACCCGTCCCGCAAAAAGTATTCGCGTGCTGGTCCCACTTCCTAGCTAAGGCCTTCTCTCGTTGTGGTTGCTCGTTTCGGACTAAAATCTTCAATTCTTCAACATTCCAAAAAACATAAATCGAGGTATTCCGATTTAATTTTTGTCGAAACTCGTATAAAAAATGCATGTTAGTTGTTTTACATGTGTTCTATGTTGTTTTGTATTTTTTTTGCGATTAAACTAGTATGTTATTTTTATCCGGACTTAGATATTGGTGTGCTAAAAGAATATGTAAAAATTGAGAAATCATTATTATTTGTTAAAAAAAATATTAATAAGTTTTTTTTTACTGTTGTATATGTATTTTCGTAATGTTTTGTGATTAAATATATTTGTTATTTTTTATCTGGTTTATATTATTTATTTGCTTAAAGACTAGTAATATAGTGCCCTTTTAGGGTAGTAAAATGTAATGCCTTTTAGCGTAGTAAAATGTAGTGCCTTTTAGCGTAGCTTCCCTGTAGTTCAAGTATTTTTTATATTCAAAAATACGTCAAAATAACTGATAGATCAAACACAAACTCTGTCCAATTATACTCAACATATAATTGGTGCTACTGGGCCGCAAATATCGAGCGTGGAACCCATATATAAATATTTATTAATTAAATATTATGTAATTATAAAAATTAATTATTTAATTTACAAACAAACATATAAAATTATAAAACTAACATGTAAAATAATAAAACTAACACATAGAAGAATTCAGGATATCTTGGTGCTAGTGGACCTCAAATATCGAGCCTGGAACCCTTATATATGTGAATACATAATAATTAAAAATTGTATAATTATAAAAATCAATTATTTAATTTACAAACAAACATAAAATTATAAAACTAACATGTAATTAATGTTGTTTAATTTACAGTAGACGACATGGAGGTGCCGCCTATTCCCTCGGACTTTCCAGCGATAAGCTATTGTCGTTACAGGGCGATCATAAGTCCGCCCACATATGATAGGGAGAGTTACTGACCCAGACATGTGGGACTTTCTGCACGACAGAGTTCTCCATCCCCGTGTAGTCACACGCCTGCGAGAGACGGGTTTCTACAGGATTTTAGAGATCGGGCGGCTGTAGCTCGATTGGTCTTTGGTCACGTCCCTGATAGAACGGTGGCGACCGGAGACGCACACATTCCATATGCCCATTGGCGAGGCCACCATCACACTGCAGGACGTGGAGGTTTTATGTGGGCTACCCGTTGATGGACACCCCGTTGCTTTGCCGCATGGCATGAGAGTGATGACAGGTGTGCAGTACCTGGACATGCTACATCGGCTCACTGGTTTCCGGCCACAAGATGAGAATGTACTGGCTGGGACTAGTCGTTTTTCGTTGTCGACTATTCGAGAGTATTTGGAGGCATTGCATCATGACATCGATGGAGATACACCGGATTATCATGTTCACCGTTACACGAGGTTGCTGTTACTCCTGATGTTTGGAGGGGTCTTGTTCCCGAACACTTCAGGGAACTGATCAGTTCCAACCCTATACCACAATATAATGGCAAGAGTGGTCAATGCAGCTTTTACCCGAGGGGTCGAGATCGATTTCCACAGAGAGCTAATATTGGTTTGGAATTGGGTTTCTACCTAATCTAGCTATGTGTGATGTTCTTAATTGCACTTCCAATCATGCTTTGTTTGGTTACTATTCTACTTTTAACACTAATGAGGAATGAAAACAAGCTAAGTACAATATTTTTGTAAGGGTTTTCTCAATTAGTAAGAAGGCACTAGGGAAGCGACTTACACCTAGGTGAGTATCTAATGGGGTCTAAAACTTAGGGCAGACTTGTTATAATTGGGATCATGATATAACCATTGCACATAATTACTCACTCTATACCTCTTGGTAGTTTGAATGACTTTGCCCTAATTGGCTTTCTCAAGCCCAATTGGGTGTTCAAAGCAAGCAAAAATTGGCTCAACTTGGGTTTTACTATCTCTAGGTTTAACCCTTTAATTGGGGCAATCAATCTCTTGAATGCACCGCAATTCCTTGTTAGCCTGAATTTCCTAGACTTAGTCTCTCTTTCTCAAGAAGAGCCTAAGTCAAATAGGCACGAATCAGTGTTTGCAACCACCAATTCAATAATTAAAGCATGAAACAAGCTAAATATCATTAACCCATAAACATTTAAGCCCCAAAATTGAAGACCCATTAAATACCCACACTAGGGTTGGATCACAACCCTAGCTAATGGGTTTAGCTACTTATAATCAAGGAAGAAATCAAAGATTGAGATGAAATAGAAGCCATAAGAAGTAATTACAAGAGTAAAATATAAGATTAATAGTTAACAATGCTCTAAAATTACTCTAAAAAGCAAAAAATGGTTGTTCACGTGTTCCTCCAAACAACAGATGCCCTAAAAATCTAAAAAAGAACTATTTATACACAGCTAAATTTTCCGGACAAAATTGCCCCTACGGAGATTCCGCTGACAACGTAAATTTGAGCGCCTCAGCGCTGGGCCGCGCAAAATCAAGGGCAGACCGCGTATCTTCTCTTCTGAGCTTGGTCTGGATTTGATTCCGCTGGGAGCAGAAAATCAACCGCCTCAGCGTAGTCTTCAACCGCGGCCGCGAAATAAGTTCGCGGACCGCGCTCTTCATTTGAGACCAAGTCTCCAGTCCTCTGATTCTAATTTCCGCCCTCGGCAGAATATTGACCGCAGTCGCGTCAAGTAATTTCGCTGCCGTGCAATTTCACCGCGGACAGCGGTGACTGTTGAGCCAAAATTGTTGTCTCTGAACCTCAAGTCCGCCGAGAGCGTAATTAAGCACTATTTCTTCGCTAGTACACACTATTTCTTAGCTGTCAACGCTTTTGAATTTGTGCAGGTTTCACTCCTTTATGAGCTGGTTATGACTTTCTTGTCTCTTTTTGACCAAACACTGCAAACAAGCATAATAAGTTAGTTTTCGGGAATACTTCTACACATTTTTTATCCAAAACCTAAGTAAAAAGGATCATAAAATAGGCTAGAATCCCTAGTTATCAGGAACCTAGTCAGCTTGAGATTTCTTCATCATCTTGAACAGCTAGATGATTTACCCAGTACAGCTGGGGTGCTACTGTTCTCGCCTACTTGTACAGGCAGATGTGCCGGGCGAGCATGGGCACCCAGCGTGACGTTGCTGGATTTTTGCCGCTACTACAGGTGACAACATATTCAAATACTCTACTCATTTTAACATACCTAGTAAAAATATATCTTAAATTTTACGTCAGCTTTTTATGTTTAGGTTTGGGCCTGGGAGCGGTTCCTGCAGTTGCAGCCACCTCTACCACCATTAGCTCCGGATGTACCACCTCCGTTTCTCCCTCTAGCTAGGAGGTGGGTTCTCCGGCGGGGATATACGCGTGAGTACGAGGCTCGGCATAATCTCTCAGTGTGCAGGGATATCTTGGATTTGCTGGAGGATGCACAGGTAAATGTATATCTAAGTTTACTTGTCATAGCTTCACATGTGTTGCGCATACTCACTTTTTCTGTTGTTACTTGATAGTTCATCTGAACACCATACCTTGACGCGTTGATAGTTGGCTTGCCTGATTATTGCTCGGCCGGCCGACTTATGTGGGGCTCTTTCGTCCCGTTGATCTGCCTTGATATTGTGGAGCATCATGCCACCGAGCGGGTACTTCGCCAGTTTGGCCGTCCGCAGCTCGTACCGACACCGCCCACCTGGCAGACCACACACTACCAGCGAGATGGTCGTTCCAGGGTGGACGATGCATATTTGGCATGGCTAGAGGAGCAGATCGATCGGCGATCTGACCTGATTCCGCCCCCTCCTACCCCCCCCCCCCCCTTCACCGAGTCAGCCGGATACTGAGCATGATTATATGGGCTGGTACCGCAGCGTTACCCGACTTTTCATCGGGAATCCCATTCATTAAGCTGGCGGTCGGTACGTTCCATATGACGGGAGGCACAAGGCACTGGTATGTTATTTGGTATTCTAACTTATAACTGTGACCTAGCGTTCCGTAATTTATATTTTACATGTTGTGCAGGCTATTGGCTACATTTATTCCACCAGTTGGGACTGCAGATGCATCATCATGCCGGCAAGGGAGCGACTATTTTGTACGAGTATGGTCGGCAGGTTACAGAGCTGGCTGCCCGAACACTGCATCGAGCCCAAGAGGACGAGTGCTTAGTGCACGTCCCTGCTTATGTGGCGCCAGAGCACTTCCATCGAGGTAGTCCTGTCCCACGAGTGAGGGGAGCACGAGGCAGGGCTGTCCCACGAGGCAGGGTTGTCCCACGGGGTCGTGGGGGCCGACGAGGAGGTGGTCCCCAGCAAGGGGGCATTGAGTAGGGCTGTGCATTTGGATCGGATATTCGAAATCCGATCCGATCCACTCTATTTCGGATTTTCAGATTTCGGATTTTCGGATTGGATACGGATTATGTTTTATAAAATTTCGGATTTTTGGATTGGATTCGGATTGGCATGATTTTAATCCGATCCGATCGGAAATCCGAAATTATATGGCCTATATATAAATACTACCCTAAAATTTTAGGGTTAAGTAACCTTATATTCATTTATCAGACTGACCCTAGGTTATATCGATCTTCAGTCCTCTCTAGTCTCTCTCTTCCGCCTCTCTTCAGAGCTTACTGCCTCAGTCCTCTCGAGACTCGAAGTCTTCATCTTTTCCAAATGGCAAAGAAAACGCATCATCCAAACAAATGCTATTGTCCGGTCTTTCTTTTAAAGGTAGAATAGGCCTTCTATGTGGGTAAAGACAGCGATACTGCAGAGAAGTAATTGTATGTCTGATGTCACCTCCACTCGATTTTGCTATTAGCTCAATCGTATCAGCACTAACTTCACGCCGCTCCTTTCTGCATATAGTTGTAAGTGTTTTCTTGATCGAGTTGATAGTGACAGGGTTGAAGTTGACCTGAAAAGCATGAACTCAACTCAGAAAAAAGTTGACATACTCCAATAACTTAGAATCTTATGTTGAATAACTACACCCTCCCCTGTGTTTGAAAAATGATTAAATTCCCCTCCGTCGAAGACAAGATAAGATCTTTTAATTCAATTTGCAAATGTTCATATATATATATATATATATATATATATAGTTAAATTAGTCGAGGCGTAGTAGGTAAAGTTAGTCGTACGGTNAATGCAAAGTAAGTCTGTCAAGGAATGATTGCCAGCATCTATTTATGTACTTCGAACAAGTACTCCAGTGAGTGACAATCCGATCCGACAATCCGAAAAATTATCCGATCCAAAGTTTAAAATCCGATCCGATCCAATGTTAATTCGGATCGGATTCGGATTGCCCTTTTCAGAATCCGAAATCCGAAATTCGAATTCGAAATATGCTAAATCCGATCCGATCCGATCCGATCCGTGCATAGCCCTAGCGTTGAGGCACCTGTTGAGGATGTTGGAGATGATCTGCCGGGTGACCTCCATCAGCCAGACGAGGATGTTGGAGTTGATCTGCCGTCATTCAGCCTTCAGCTCCTGTTCACTCCAGCAGCATCGCGGGTGACCCCGTCAGATCCATTGTAGATCACGGGCAGGAGCATTGCCGAAGTTGATTGGGAGCAGTACTTTTCAGGCCCATCGATCGTTGTTGAGGATCGGCCGACCCGAGATGTGGATGGTAGGCGCCGACTAAGTTATGGCTCATCGTCGACGGGTGATGGGGATCTTTCACAGGCGCAGGTATGTTTGTATTATTATTAAATTTACATTTGTTTTTATCTCATTGATTCTCCATAAACCACTTTATAATTTTCTTATTAAGGCTTCATCCCCGCCCGTCACGGAGGCCACTTTGTGCGATGCTGACCAGGATGCGACGGATGCTTATATTCAGGAGCCCGACGAGACCATGGTAAGACAATTTAAGATTTTTTTGACATAACACGTACATTACTAATATATATTTTCATATACTGAGCTGACTTATTCTTTTGTAGGTTGCTGATGGACCGACGACCCCTTCTACCAATCCTGCCAACACTACTGACGATCATGTTGCAGCGCATCCTGCGATAAAAAGGCGACGTGATGAGGATGATCCTGATAGCGTATTCGGGGGGGATGGGATGCGCCTCAGGCCAGCGGCTGCATAGAAGCACACAGGCTGTGGGACACATTGATTTATTTTTTGTATTTTATGTAAATAATAAACAACATTTTTTTATGTTTGCATAATATGCGCATTATGTTTTTATTTCCCCGTTTCTTCTTTATTTTAATACTACAACACAAACACAAACATAGCAACTTAACATAATTTAAATTCAGTACAACTAATGAAAACACATGACACGGGAAACATAAAGATAAAGTAGTACACTCAACACATACATGTCATTGTTTAGTCACGACCGACTATTATTCTCTGATCCAACCACTTAAATTTCTCTTCCAGCTTATTTTTTTCTTCTTCCGCCTCTTTTAGTTTCTCCTTCAACTCCGCAATATCTCGTTTATATTCTCGTTCATATTCCCACTGTTTTGGGTCAAATCATGATAATACTGTAAAGACTCTTTGTAGCATTCCTGCTTACAAGGTTCATCAAACCATACCTCAAAACTCCAAAAATTTCTGTTGTTGCCTCCAAACCTGTGCACACACATCCAGTATTTGCGCCCAACTTCACCATCATCCCAACAGTCCACCAACATACAACGTTTGCCACATTGGCTCTTTGGTAGATAGATGGGTTGAGAGATTTGTTAAAGCGAAAAAAATGTGAACTTTAATGGAAAGTTTTGCTATTTGTTATGGTTAAGCGCAGAAACTAACTAGAATGCGCCCGTTATTTATAGGCAAGGCAACACACATAATTTAGTATTTAACCGCGCTATGCTAACACATAACGTAGTATTTAACCGCGCTATGCTTCGCGTGTTAAAGATTCTTTCGGATACAAAACAGCATTTTCGCAGGCGGGCAGCTTTTTAAATCGACAAGACAACACACATAACGTAGTATATAACCGCGCTATATATGCTCACACATAACGTAGTATTTAACTGCGCTATGCTTCGCGTGTTAAAGATTCTTTCTGATACAAAATAGCTTTTTTGTAGTCGGGCAGCTTTTCAGATCGACAAGACAACACACATAACGTAGTATTTAACCGTGCTATATATATTCACTTATTTATCAAACATCTTCCTCCTTTGACAGTGTAGTTTTCTAATAATTTTAGAGTGAAACTCGAAAGTGAACGTAAAAATTTTCTATTTTTTTATCCAATACTATTTTTGATTACATGAACGGGAGAGAAATTCATTAATTTACTCAACTAAAAAATATTAAATATCAATAAGATTTAACAACCATGGAAACATAATTTTATTTGATACATATTGCAACATAAACAAGTACATACACTTATTACAAAAAATATTACAAAAACATAACACTACGTGTATCCTTGATAGTTGGGCACATTAGATGAACTTCCACCAGGAGCTGGATTACCACTGCCACCCAAACCAGCTGAAGGAAATTTACGACGATCGTGTCCTGTTTGCAAGCATATGCCACATTTACGCGCATAAACGGTATCACCAACATCCATTTTGTTCCGTATACACGTTCTTTTTTGCACTTGTAGCTTACGCAAATAGTCCTTGTTACACACTATTTTAAATCCGACGGCCAATAATGCTCAGCACCCACTGGCTGCAACTGCCCACTATATGTGTTTAAGTATGCAGCAACACTGTATTTCCTATCAACATAGTTGGTTGCCCCTAACCCTGTATGTTGAAAGCACTTCATGGCATGTGAGCACGGCATGTGGTAGATGGTCCATTTCCCATACGAACACAACCTGCTGGCTTCATTTACAATGTGTATATTATTCCCCCGGTGTTGATGGATAGCGGTGCGAACTTCAAAAATATTTCGCTCGTTGCAATACTGTAAAAATGAATGCCAATATGCTCGCCTCCTGTATTTCTCAAATCTTTTCATTGGTATTGGCATAAATTCAACACCCCTCTCCATCAATTCCGATGCACCTCTATGCCTTTCAACAAACCTCTCCGCCATCTGTTTGAATGACACCCGCACCATGGCAGTGACAGGCAATCCACGTGCAGACTTCAATAACCCGTTGAAAGACTCCGACACATTTGTAGTCATGGTTCTCCATCGTCTGCCACCATCCGCATGCAATGTCAACTTATGAAGCTCATGTCGCATCAACCAATGATAGGCTCTTTCATCTAACTGCCAGATCGATTCCATGCGCCTCCTGAATTTGCACTCCTGGTGATCAGTTACGGCCATCCACATTAAATCATGCATGTCCTTGTTGGGATATTTCTTCTGTAAATTGGCCTTCAGGTGCCTCACAAAGTAACGGTGGTATGCATAGGGTTCCTGCCATTCAGGCAAATGCTCTACAGAACTTAATGTACCATCATGCGGATCAGATATTAGACAAATACCTGAACGTTGTTTGACAACGTGCTGCTTCAAGTGGTTAAAAAATAACGTCCACGTCTCTTGGCTTTCATTGGCACAGATGTCAAAAGCTAGTGGAAATATTTGTCCATTGGCATCTACTGCAACGGCGATCAACAACTTAATATCATACTTTCCATAGACATGAGTACCGTCAATGGAAATTACCAGACGAAAATGCACAAAACCATCAATTGCTAGTTTAAATGCCCAAAACACGAGTCTGAACATATATTCCGGTATTCCTGCACTCCGCTCAAGATTCCATTCAACAACGGTCCCGCGGTTAAAGTGTTTCAATGCGGCCACGTACCTGGGTACAGATGCAAATGACTTATCCCAGTCACCATAAACAATTTCAAATGCACGTTTGCGCCCGAGATATGCCTTTCTTTTGGTAATAGTACACCCATATTCCTGGTGGACGATGTAATACACTCTTTGATCTTGTAGCTTTTTGATACCCAATTTTTCCCTCATACATTTAGAAATGCATACATACTTTCAAAATAGTGCATGAGCATCAACCAGTATTTTTCCATAATTTTTCTGTAATTTTAAAAGGATTNAATCTTATGTTGAATAACTACACCCTCCCCTGTGTTTGAAAAATGATTAAATCCCCCTCCGTCGAAGACAAGATAAGATCTTTTAATTCAATTTGCAAATGTTCATATATATATATATACA
>NW_017672104.1:109947-171216 GCF_001879085.1 Nicotiana attenuata
ACTACTTCAGTGAGTTCTGTTGGTTCTTCTACCTCTAATTGAACTGGAGTAGCTGGTGTAGTATTCTTGCTGGCTTGTGCAATTTCCTGCTCTCTATCTAAATCTCTACCATTCCTGAGACTGACTGCCATCAGCTGATTCGGGTTTTGCTCCTTGGGATTTATGTTCGTATCTGCAGGTAAAGTTCCCGGAGGACGGTTGTTCAAGGCCATGGACAGCTGACCCAGCTGCGTTTCAATATTCTTTATGGCTGGATCATGTACTACCAATTTTTCCTGCACTTTATTATTTGTCCCAATGAGTTGTTGAAGCATACCCCTGATCTCCACCATGTTGTTATCTTGCTGCTGAGGGGGTGGTTGATAAACCAATTGCTGCTGATTCTGCTGTGGATAACCCTGTGGTTTCTGATAAGGCACTGGCACTAATTGGTTTTGAGGGTGAATACCCCCAGGCTGCTGCATATTAGGCATGTACTGCTGATTTTGCTGCGGTCTCCACTGCTGTGCTCCTTGTCTCTGACCCCCATAGTTGTTGACATAATTCATATCTTCCCGGAACCCTTGATTTTCACCTTCTCCGCTCCATGAACACACATAGGACTGATTAATACACGGTGTACATAGTCCTCCATTTGTTGTATCAATGATGTGCACCTGTTTTGTACCCATCTCATCAATCTTCTTTGTCAGTAGGCTCATCTGGGTCAGGAGTGTGGCCATGTTCTCTTCCTGCGAATTATTGGGATCAAGTGGAACTGAATGCACTATGGGTGCCAGTGTTGCACTTCTAGTCATCCACCCCGCATTTTATGACATCTTATCGAGGAGAATTTTGCACTCGGTGAATGTTTTGCTTAAGAAAGCACCTCCAGCTGAAGCATCCACATTTGCTTTCAAGTTGTCAGCTAGACCCATGTAGAATCTCTGGCCGAGCATCTGGTCTGGAATGCCATGATGAGGAAACTTCACAAGCATCCCTTTAAATTTCTCCCAAGTTTCTTGCAAGGACTCCGTGGAATGCTGCCTAAACTGCAATATGGCATCAATTTGCTGTGCAGTCTTGTTAGGCGGATAGAACTTGTTCAGAAACTGCTTAACTAATTCCTCCCAAGTGGTAATAGAGTTTATAGGGAGCGAATTTAACCAAGTCTGAGCTGCCCCGGTTACTGAGAATGGGAACAAGAGCAGTTTGATAGCTTCAGGGGTTACATTGGGTTGCCTTTGGGTCATGCAAATTGACAGAAAATTTTTCAAGTGTTGTTGCGGGTCTTCAATGCTTGACCCGGAGAACAGTCCCTTATTTTGCAGCAGATGCAGCATGTTGTTGGTGATCTGGAATGTCTCCGCTTGAATTGCGGGCACAACTATGGCAGTGGCCAGATTGTCAGTTGTAGGCTGTGCCCAGTCGTAAAGTGCAGCCTCGGGAACAAGAGGTGCCACTCCTCTGACATTTAAGTCAGCTGGCTCATCCCTGATGTTCCCATTGACGTTGTCTACGTCACCCATGTCAAATTCGAGTTGGTGTGTTGGTTGAGGTTGTTGAAATCCTTTGTTGGCACGGTTCAATGCCTTGAATATTTTCTCGGGGTCTGAGAGTCCTTCTAGTAGTTCTCCAGTCCTCAAAGAATTTCTAGGCATACACCTGCTTTCCACAAGATTTCAAACGTTAGAATTTCAATGAAAAGATTGGTATAGAGAAAACTGACTACACTTAGAATTTTTGTATTTCTTTCAATTGTAATTGATAACACCGTTAGTTCCCCGGCAACGGCGCCAAAATTTGATCACGCTCAACTGAGTCTCACAAAAGACTATGTGGGCGTTGCAAATTTAATCCGAGTATTATTGCCCAGAGTCGAACCACAGGGAACTAACCTATCAATCACTACTGACAGATTTACTAAATTCACACAATCTGTTTTCCCAAACTTTTTGATTCACAATGGTTGATTTTCTAATAACTAAAGACTGAAAGTAATTAACAACTGAAAATTAACTAAACTTGATGTGTAAACAGTAGGAATAAGGTCTAAGGTAAAGGTTTCCCCCGTTGGTACTTTCCTTGGTTGTATATGTCTTATAACTATGATTTAGTTGTCTCTATTAATCATAAACGCTCCAGCTATCATAAATCTTTCTCAAGTAAATATGATAATTTACTAGACGCACTCTCTCAAGCTACGCTAGTTAGATTCTCAATACAGTTCACTTAGATTGCACCCGAGGTATCGTTATCTCTAATCCAACCTCTAAACCCTCGGTTATGACTCTCGTCTATACTCCGGGAGTGATGTTGTTCATACAATCACCTAAATATGCATTCTCTCTCAAGTAGATACATACTAAATAGGAACGGATAATTGAGGGCCCTTTCAACTAACCACAATCAAAACATGGATGAACAAATAGAGATTAACAACAAAATCCAACTATATTAATAAAACAACCAAGTCATTCCCAACGGGTTCCACCAAAACCTTAGATTAAGGTATTTAGCTACTCATAACAATGGGGAAATAAACTATGAAAAGATTCATAATTGTAAATTGCAAGAAAATAAGAGAGAATAAGAACAATGATGTTTTGGGTGATCTCTCACACTTGTTTCTCAAAATAATCTCCAAAATAAGCCTTAAAATAGCCTTGGGCGAGTTTCCTACATATTATAATGATTTTACAAAAGCTTTCCCGAGTTGACACTTTGACCCCTCAAATTTCTGGGCTGTGCACGAGCCACCGCGGCCGCGGCTCCGACCGCGGACACTTCTGTAGAAAATCGCGGCGCTGACCGCGGCTCTGACCGCGGGAAGCACTGAAGGTGTTTTTTTTTTCCGTGTCACTTCTCTCATTTGCTCTTTTGCGTTTGGGTGCTTCTTGAGTGGGTGATTTCTTCACGTTTTTGCCTCCAAACACTTCATTTTTACTTCCTCACATCTTGTATTCCCTGCGAAACCAAATAGCATCAATTAAAGCATTTTATTGGCAACTTACATTACAAAACAACCACAAAGCATGGGTAATTATGGCGTAAATAACAACTATATAGCCTATTATCACATGGCACTCGTGGCCATAAAATAGAAGACTGCAGACAACTAAGGGAGGAAGTAGCCTGGTTGTTCAACGAGGGGCACCTTCGAGAGTTCTTAAGTGATCGGGCCAAGAACCACTTCAAAAATAGAGATTCAAACAGACAGAACGAGCAAGAAGAGCCGCAACACGTGATTCACATGATCGTTGGAGGGGTCGATATTACTCAAGGACCGGTATTCAAACACACAAGGTGACAATCACAAGAGAAAAACAAACTCGGGACTACTTACCGGAAGAGACCTTGTCTTTCAACGACGAGGATGCAGAAGGGATCGAACAACCTCACAACGACGCACCGGTAATACCTATCCTTATGAATAAAATTCATGTTAAACGTGTGTTCATTGATCCAGGTAACTTGGACAACATTATTCGATCAAGGGTCGTAGAACAACTCGGCCTACAAGATAAAATTGTGCCCGCAGCCCAAGTGCTTAACGGCTTCATCATGGCAAGTGAAACCACCAAACGGGAAATTATCTTGCCGGTGAACGTAGCCGGAACCATACAGGAAACGAAGTTCCATATAATCGAGGGTGACATGAGGTACAACCCCCTGCTCGGGAGGCCTTAGATCCACAACATGAGGGCAGTACCCTCGATCCTTCACCAAGTTCTTAAGTTCCCGACATCTAAGGGAATCAAAACAGTATACGGAAAGCAGCCCGCCGCCAAGTAGATGTTTGCAATCGATGAAGTGATACCGGTGCCAACACTTTCGTCAGCAAAGGGATCGAATTCAAAGGGAAAGCAGGAAGTCAAATAGCAACCACAGCCACCAGCCTCAGCCAGATCAGAGGAGCAGGAAACTTTCGAGGATGATGATTATATGATACCTCAAACCTTCATAATCCCCGATGATTCTGACGCAACAAAGTCGACGGTCGAAGAGCTGGAACAAATCATACTGATCGAGCATCTACCTGATTGAAAGATATACCTGGGAATGGGGTTAACTCCCAAGCTCAGGAAAAAACTTATTCAATTCCTTTTAGATAACATAGATTGTTTTGCTTGGTCCCATCTCGATATGACAGGAATTCCACTAGAGATCACTACCCCTCGATTAAGCTTGGACCCGAAGTTCCGTCCAGTAAAGCAAAAGAGAAGGCCCCAGTCCGAGGTTAAGCATGCATTCATCAAGGACGAGGTAACCAAACTTCTCAAAATAGGGTCCATTCGGGAAGTAAAGTACCCCGAGTGGTTAGCAAACGTAGTGGTAGTCCCTAAGAAGGGAAATAAACTTAGAATGTGCATAGACTATAAGGACTTGAACAAGGCCTGCCCTAAGGATTCTTTTCCTTTGCAGAACATCAATCGCATGATCGATGCCATGACCGGCACGAGATTCTCAGTTTTCTCGACGCCTACTCCGGATACAATCAAATACATATGAACCCGGAAGATTAGGAAAAAAGACTTCGTTTATCACAAAATACGACACCTATTGTTATAACGTAATGCCATTCGGATTAAAAAATGCTGGTGCAACTTATCAACGCCTAGTAAACTGAATCTTCGAAGAACAAATAGGGAAATCTATGGAAGTTTATATTGATGACATGCTAGTTAAGTTCCTGCGAGCATAGGACAATTTAAAACATTTGCAGGAGACTTTCGATATACTAAGGAGGTACAAAATGAAGCTCAACCTAGAAAAGTGTGCATTCGGGGTCGGCTCAGGCAAGTTCCTCGGCTTCATGGTGTCCAATCGGGGGATCGAGATCAACCCCAATAAAATCAAAGCTATTGAGGATATTAAAGTCGTAAAGGTCGTGCAGAGGCTGACCGGGCGCATAGTCGCCCTAGGGCGATTCATCTCGAGGTCCTCAGATAGAAGTCACCTGTTCTTCTCACTACTTAAGAAGAAGAGCAATTTTGCATAGACCCCGGAATGCCAACTAGCCTTAGAAGAACTAAAACGATACCTTTCAATACCTCCACTGCTTCACACCCCGAAAGCGGATGAGCAACTCTATTTATACTTTGCGGTCTTGGAAATAGCGGTAAGTGGGGTCCTAGTTCAAGAAGAACAAGGTACGCAATTCCCTGTTTACTATGTTAGTCGGACATTAGGTGAGGCGGAAACTAGGTATCCTCACTTAGAAAAATTAGCTCTTGCTTTAATAAGCGCCTCTAGAAAATTAAAACCGTATTTCCAATGTCACCCAATATGTGTTGTAACTACCTATCCCCTTCGAAATATTTTGCATAAACCCGAACTTTCAGGGCGACTGGCCAAATGGGCCGTGGAACTAAGCGGGTACGATATTGAGTATCAACCCCGAACAACCATCAAGTCTCAAATCTTGGCAGACTTTGTGGCTGACTTCACGCCAGCCCTCGTACCCGAGGTCGAAAAGGAACTGTTATTAAAATCGGGTACATCATCGGGGGTGTGAACCCTCTTCACGGACGGCGTTTGGAATGTGAAATGGTCCGGGCTGGGCATCATTTTGAAGCCGCCCACAGGTAACATAATCAGACAATCAATTAAAACTTCGAAGTTAACTAACAATGAGGCCGAGTATGAGGCCATGATTGCAGGTCTCGAGCTGGCTAAAAGTTTGGGAGCAGAGGTCATCGAGGCCAAATGTGATTCCCTACTTGTGGTAAACCAAGTCAATAGAACTTTTGAAGTCCGAGAAGACCGAATTCAGAGGTACTTGGACAAGCTATAGGTAACTTTACACCGATTTAAAGAGTGGACCTTACAACACATACATCAGGAACAAAACAGCGAGGCCGATGCCCTTGCAAACTTGGGGTCATCAGTCGAAGATGACAAACTCAACTCGAGGACTGTTTTACAACTCTCGAGATCAGTAATCGAAGAAGGCCACGCCAAAATAAACTCCACAAGTTTGACCTAGGATTGGAGAAATAAGTACATTGAATACTTAAAGAATGGGAAGCTCCCATCAGATCCGTAGGAGTCGAGGACTCTACGCACGAAGGCAGCACGATTCATTTTGGCCGAGGATGGAACGCTATTCAGGAGGATGTTTGTTGGGCCATTGGTGATATGTTTAGGACGGGGAGACACCGACTACATCCTACGGGAGATTCACGAAGTCACTTGTGGGAACCACTCCGGTGCCGAATCACTGATTCACAAAGTTATCAGAGCGGGGTACTATTGGGCTGATATGGAAAAGGATACAAAAGAGTTCGTTTGAAAGTGCGACAAATGTCAAAGGTATGCGCCGATGATTCACCAGCCCGGGGAGCAGCTCCACTCGGTCTTATCCCCATGGTCGTTCATGAAAGGGGGAATGGACATCGTCGGCCCTCTACCGTCGGCCCCAGGTAAAGCTCAGTTTATTTTATTTATGACTGATTATTTGTCTATGTGGGTTGAAGCACAGGATTTCGAGAAAGTCAGAGAAAAAGAAGTCATAGACTTCATTTGAGACCACATTATATGTCGATTCGGGATGCCTGCCGAGATCGTGTGCGACCATGGAAAGCAACTCATCGGCAGCAAAGTAACTAAGAGCCTGTTTGGAAAGCCACCTTGGAAATGGATTTGGGTGTAATTACACAGTTTGGCATGTTTGTTTGGCCAAGTAATTACTTGGTCAGCATAGAATTGGGTGTAATTGGAGGGGTGAGAAATGGTGGTAGTTACACTGTGTAATTACAAGGTTGCTTTTTAGTTTTTTTTTGTTTTTATTTTAATTTATTTTCTTTATAAATTTTTATTTTTATTATTTTTAATTTTAATTTTATTTTTACTTTTTAATTTCTTTCGAAATTTTCAAATATATTTTTCTTTGTACATTATTTATATTTTATTTCTCTACCTTTACTTCTTTTGATTCAATGTAATTGCATATATTTTAATTTTTTATTTATTTTATTGTTCTATTTTTTGAAACTACAACTCCTAATATTAGAAATAGTGAGTCATTAACAAACTTGGTATATAATGAGTGATGCAATTAAAGTAGAATTTTGCTGTTGAATGTGGTTATAAACTTATTATGTTTCCTAATCTTAAGTTGTAGTGGAACTTACTATTATTATGTTGGAATTTAACATGTTAAACTATTTATTTTGAATTTTAAAATTGTGTTATATTCATGGTTGCAATTTGCTTGTTTTAGTAGTATTAGCTTACATTGCATGTTGTTCATTTTTTTTAGTTAGAATTGATAGATTAGTTTTGTCAAATATTTGAATAATGTTATGACATTATATTTATAGTAATTTATTTTTATCAAACATGAATTCCATGATATTCTTACAAGACGTATATTTTTAGTTTTTGTATGTATCTAAACTAAATATTATTAATTTGAAAAATATATATAAATTATTTTTATAATATAAGTTATAAATATATGATTACTAATTAATATATATTCACGGAAAAATATAAATCTTAAATACCAAATATAATATCATTTATACTTATAAAACTTTACAGGCATATATTTATTATATTAACTTTTAAGTTTTAATAATTATTTTATTTAAAATGTAATCTAACTGTGTAATTATACTTGTGCAACCAAACAGTAAACTTGTAATTACACCATGACAAACAAATAGGTCATCGTAATTACACAACTGTGTAATTACTAGGCTGCGTAATTACTACCCTAGTAATTACACCATAGTAATTACACCAATTCCAATTACCCGATGGCTTTCCAAACAGACCCTAAATTTCTCGAGGATCACAAGATTCAAAGGATTCTATAAACGCCATACCATCCCAGTGGGAACGGACAAGCCGAATCGACCAACAAAACCATCATTCAAAATCTTAAGAAAAGATTGACCGACGCTAAGGGAAAATGGAGAGAGATATTGCCCGAGGTTCTTTGGGCGTACTGCACGACGTCGAAATCTAGTACGGGGCAACACCGTTCTCTTTGGTATATGGTGCCGAAGCTCTTATCCCGGTCGAGGTCGGAGAACCTAGCCTCAGGTTTCGATATGCGACAGAAGAATCGAATAACGAGGCCATGAACACGAGCCTAGAATTGTTGGATGGAAGACGCGAGGTCGCCCTCGTTCTATTGGCCGTACAAAAATGGAGAATCGAAAGGTACTACAACCGAAGAACTAATCTTTGACACTTTAAAATTGGGGACTTGATGCTAAGAAAAGTCATCCTCAACCCTAGAAATTCGAATGAAGGAAAACTGGGTCCAAATTGGGAAAGGCCATATCAGGTCCTCGACATCATCGGAAAAGGATCCTATAAGCTTAGCACGATGAACGACGAACAATTACCAAACAATTGGAACGTGTCACTTCTAAAGCGATACTACTGCCAAGGTACGACCGTCTCAATTTTCATTTATATTTTAAACTAACCAACTACAGGTGATTCGATCAACCTCGAATACTGGGGGGGCATTACCCTCGAATGCCAACTTTATTGCAAGGAAATTACTTCGTAACAGGGGGGTCTCGATAGGTAAATTTCGTAAGGGCCAAACGGTCAAACGAACCGTGCCCATATAAGTTACTCGAGCCCTAACATCAAACATGTATGCATGTATAATCATCTATTGAAAGAAGTATTTTCCCTTACCGATATCTCATGCCCTAGAAAAAATTTTCTACTTTACAATTTCATACTCTTGATCTATTGTGAAAACAGACTTAAGGGCCTTCATAACGGAACCCCACGCTCAGGGACTGACGTCCGAAAAACAAACAAGATCGAATTATTAAAACTTCGAGATCATAAGACCTTAAAGGCGACCCTCAATTTTTTTAGGCTACGGTCACCCCACTCGGAGAATAAAACTTCGGGCAAGCTCGAAGTGAAACGGGAAAATAAGCCTAAGAGGCAAGTCCCAAATAAAAAGGCTATAGCCAAATCAACATGGTTCAAAGACGTTCGAATTCCGTAATAAAACAGGCCTTCAAATATTTTCATAAACCAGTTAAAAGGGCTACCCACGACAAAATTATAAAGGGCTTCGACAATATCAAGCATTAAAAACTCGAATGAGTACAATATTGTTCGAACTCTCGAACAATCCCTTATTTCATGCTAAGGCATTATAACCTTTGAGAACATGAATGACTAACCAAAGAAAAAAAAATCTCGAAAGCCAAAATGGAGTGTGTGTATATATATATATATATATATATATATATATATATATATATATATATATTAAAACGATCGTTCTACAAAGGCCAGATCGGCCAAATACAAAAGCTTAAGGGCTATTCTTACTTCGAGTTCGAAACATCACTCTTACTCAACTACTAAGTTTAAGGGCTACTGCAACTCGAGTTCGAATAAATTCTCACTCGGGGACTGTTCTTTGAGCCTAAGGGCCACTTGATTTCGAGTTCGAGATAACATTTTACTCGAACATCAAACTCAACGATTACCTTAATCCGAGTCCAGATAAATGATCTCACTCGGCTATGATTTATCGGAAACTGACTCAGGACAAGTTCGAATGTCCAACCTTGGACCGTTAAATACCACCATATAACTTTGTACTAAGGTACTATGACACTTGCATAAAATAATTAATGGACAACGGATTCGAGAACCATGGAAAGGAAAAAGTTTTTATATATCAAATTTTTTCTCACAAGGGCCACATGGCCCGATAAAAAATTATTTACAAAGGCCGATCGACCTCAAAGAAAAGACGAAAATTACTAGATTTATGCACCACGGTCATTATCAGAGGAAGCTTCTTCACCCTCTGAGTCTTCTCCACCATATGCGCTCATATTCTCGGAATCCTCGTCGGGAAATGCTAGCTTCCGAGCCTTTGCTTCCTCATCCTTGGCGATCTCGAGTTCGGTAGATATGTCAAAACTTTGGGTAATGACCCCTTTGAGAGCCTCCCTTCGGGCCTGCGACTTCGAATGATCCACCATGCCCTTGGCCTGCTCGAGGATGGCTTCAACATCGACTTTGTATTTAGCCACAGTAGCCTGGGCCTTAGTATTTGCCGAGGCCGCTTCAGATCTGGCAACCTCGAGCTCTTTAGTCAGATTGGATAAATTGGACTCGAGCTCCTCAACCTTCTTCGCTTGAACCAAGGCATTCTCTCTTGCATATCAAAGCTGTGACTTGGCCGAATCCAACTCTACTTGAACGGTTTCCTTTTGTGCATCACAAATATCCATACATCCTTTGAAATGTTCGGCTCGCACTTTATCTATTTGCCCTTGGAGGCCCTTGATCTGTTCGAGCCGCTGTAGAACCTGAAAAATGGGATTGTTAGTTGTTATCTTCGACTCATCCTCACTATCATGAAGAACTCGAAATACCTGCTCGGCTATCTCTTCATGCGCATTTCGAGCCTCCACCAGGTCTACCTGAAGCTTCTCACTGAGAAGCTTGTAAGTATTGCATTTCTCAGTGAGACCCTGGACTTCGACCTTGTGTTCCTCTCAGATTCGGAGAAAGGCCTCATGATGAAGCACCGAAGCCTATGAGCAAGGAAGAAAGTGTTAGAGATATCTACAATTCAAAGTCATAAAAATATAGCAGCCCTTTAACTTACCCGATTCAGAGCATGCCGGGCCTCGTTAAACAAACAGGCAACGTCCACTACGCCTATTTTTGCTTGATCCTCTTTGGTGACCAAGAATCGAAGATAGCTCGCCACCCCTACGAGGGCAGAGAAAACTTGAGTATCTTCTAGGATCGAGATGATAAGAGGCTGCTTACGATCGGGGTCAACGTTTGGGGCCGAGAATCAGTTGGTCAGTGTATAGCTCGAGGAAGCCTCATTCAAGCTCTTCCTTGGTACGTCCAAATCACCCAAACCGGTGACATCTTCCACATCAGCGAAATAGCTATGGAAAAAAATCTTCCTCTCCGTGGGCCCCTTCTCCGTGACAAGTCTCTTCAGCATGAGTGTCACGTATCATCGAATCTGGAACTGGAGGGAATGAGGAGGAGTCCCCAGTCACTATTGCCCTAAGTGGGTCTTTAGAGGCATCATCTTCATTCTGGGGAACCTCGAGCTCGGTTTCTACACTAGCCTCGACCGCCCCCTCGGTGGCCTCCCCACCTCGAGGTGAGGCATCTTCAACTCTTTTCAACTCGGGATTGTTAGTCCGGGGCAAAGCAACTTCGGTTTCTACCTGTCCAACGGTACTTCAAACCTCGATGCCAGCTCGCACACGAGCCACCAATCCAGAGCTTTCTTCTTCGTCTTCGTCTTCGGTCTCGTCCATTATCTGTTGGGTGGACTCCAGAGTTACATGGATAACATCCCCCTTAGGCTTACAGGGCCTCCTGGCCGGCCTTTTCTTTTCCGGGCTTGGGGAACTCGGAGCCTCCTTTTTTTTCTTCTCTTTGCCCTACTTCAGGGCAAGCGAAACAAGGTGTGCCTCTTCTTCAGCAAAGGGGGGTCTCATTGGCACGTCCTTTTCAAGGCCTACAAAATGAAAAAGATGAGTAAGTACAATAACCATGCCCGACTGAAAACCTTTCCAAGGAAAGAAATTTCCCGAGGTTACGGGCCTCCCATTGGCCCCTTGACAACTCCATCCAAGCATTCTCAGAATAAGTTTTTTGTGACACCAATCCCTCGACCCATTGCCTCAAGTCAGGGATCACTTCCGGCACAACGGCCACAGCTGCAACACAAAACTTTAGATGAGGGGAAGAAAAGAAGTAAAATGGAAGAAATGAATATTCAAAGGCAGAACAGGTGTTATGTTTCATGTTCCACTTTTTAGGGAATGGCATGTCTTCGGCAGGAGTTAGATCTGAAGTCTTTATTCGGACAAATCTGCCCATCCAACCTCGGTCTCGAGTTTCTTCTATGCTCGAGAACGGGGGTTTGGTGGCTCGATGGTGAAGGTTGATCATGCCTCTACGATAAAGTCGGGGGGCATAGAGGCGCATGAGGTGATCGAGGGTAAAATGATGCCCCTCGATCTTGCTTACAAAGAATCGAAGGAGGATCACGATCCTCCAAAATGACAGGTGGATTTGGCCCAGAGTGACATCGTACCTCTTGCAAAAAGCAACGATGATAGAGTCTAAGGGACGTATCGTGAAGGGGTAGGTATAATGTCACGACCCGGATTTCCCATCCTCGGGAGTCGTGATGGCGCCTACTAATGTGAGCTAGGCAAGCCGAATATTTAACAAATTACCTTTTCACCCATTTTATACTCTTTAACAATTAAAAACAATAATGTGAAAACAACGGAAAATTTAAAATAAGCGGAAGAGAAGCAATAGAATATCTGAACATGTATCCAAAACAACTGTTTGAGCCTCAAATACCCAGAAGTGGTGTCACAGTTTCACAAACGATCTAAGAATACTACATACAAAGTCTGAAAAATAAACGATACACTGTTTCTGAATTAAGGAAATGAAACAGGAATAAAGGGATAGAGGGAGACGCCAGGGCCTGCGGACGCCTGCAGGTCTACCTTGGATCTCCGCGTGGACTGAAGGTAGTCACTCAATCTATGATCCAAAATCAACAGCACTGGGATCTGCACAAAAGAGTGCAGAGTGTAGTATCAGCACAACCGACCCCATGTGCTGGTAAGTGCCTAGCCTAACCCCGGCGAAGTAGTGACGAGGCTAGGACCAGACTACCAAATAACCTGTATAGTTAAATCATATACAACGGAAATAGAAATAGATAATTACAACTAAAGTTGGGCGGGGGAAACATGCTACGGGGAGTAACAGATAACAACAGAACGACTGTAGAGAAACATAAGAAATGCTCTAAATCAATTACCAGCAAAATAAGGAAATAGAAGAACAGGCACACAAGTAATACCGTTGCAGGCGTGCAACCCGATCCCATTACATATGATACCGTTGCAGGCGTGCAACCCGCTCCCATTTCTTACATTATCGTTGCAGATGTGCAACCCGCACCCATTTCATATATTACCGTTGCAGGCGTGCAACCCGCTCCCATTTCACATATTACCGTTGCAGGCGTGCAACCCGCTCCCATTTCATATATTACAATTACAGGCGTGCAACCCGCTCCCATTTCACATATTACCGTTGCAGGCGTGCAACCCGTTCCGATTTCTTTTATCAACACATATCAAAAGAATCCCGGCAAGGGAACAATAATACTAAAACAAACATCCCGGCAAGGGAACAATAATGATAATAACATCCCGGCAAGGAACTACAATGATAATAACATCCTGGCAAGGGAACAATAATGATAATAGCATCCCGGCAAGGGAACAATAATAAAATCCTCATATGAAACGCAATAAACCACAACGGAGGCATAATAATTACAATTCAAGACTCACGGGCATGCTTGACACCGACGTATAGATACTCGTCACCATGCCTATACGTCGTACTCCACAATTAACACGTAACAAATAAGACTCGACTCCTAATCCCTCAAGCTAAGGTTAGACCAAACACTTACCTCGATGCCACGAACACAATTCACGTCTCAACTCTCGCTTTACCCCCTTGATTTCACCACCAATTCGTTCATATCTAGTCAGAAGTTACTTAATTACTTCATTAAACGCTAAATTAATCAATTCCAATGCATGAAAATGAATTTTCCAAAGTTTTACCCAAAAAGTCAAAAATCGCCCCCGGGCCCACATGGTCAAAACCCGAGGTTCGAACCAAAACCCGATTACCCATTCCCCCACGAACCCAAATATATAATTTGTTTTGAAATCATACCTCAAATCGAGGTCCAAATCCCCAATTTTTGAAAAACCTAGGTTCTACCCAAAACACCCAATTTCCCCATGAAAATCATTGATTTTGAGTTGAAATCATGTTAAAAGATGTTGATGATTGAAGGAAACGAGTTAAAATTGACTTACAATCGATTTGGAAGAAGAGTTGTTCTTGAAAAATCGCCCTAGGGAGTTTATGTTTTGAAGAGATGTGAAAAATGGTTGATTTTCAGCTCAGTATAAAAATTTGCAGGTTGCAGATATGGGAATTGCGAACCCCGACCTCTGCTATGTTCGCATTTGCGAAAACAGGTTCGCATTTGCGAAGTGGGAAATTCGAAGGATGCGTCGCATTTGCGACGACTGGCTAAAAGGGAGAGTATCGCATTTGCGATAGAATCCTAGCAATTGCGAGGATAGGCTGGCCTGGGCTTCTTTCGCATTTCCGACATGCCCCTCGCATTTCCTCAAGTCCTGCAGTGCAACAGCTGAAAATCTGCAATTCCTCAAGTCCAAAATCCAACCCGTGGCCTATCCAAAACTCACCCAAGCCCTCGGGGCTCCAAACCAAACATGCACACCAACCTAAAAACATCATACGGACTCGCTCGTGCATTCAAATCACTAAAATAACATCAACAACCATGAATTTAGCATCAAAACTATGAAATTTCCTTAAGGACTCCAAATTTCCAATTTTCTCAAAAACGATCCTATTCACGTCGTTTCAAGTCCGTTTCTTACCAAATTTCACAGACTTATCTTAAATCACATATAAGACCTGTACCGGGCACCGGAACCAAAATACAGGCCCGATACCATCAAGTTCTAATCACAATCCATTTCCAAATCTCATAAATAATTTCAAAAAATAATTTTCTTTAAAAATTCATTTCTCGGGCTTGGGACCTCGGAATTCGATTTCGGGCATACGCCCAAGTCCCATATTTTCCTACGGACCCTCCAGGACCGTCAATCAGGAGTCCGGGTCCGTTTACCCAAAATGTTGACCGAAGCCAACTTAATTCATTTTAAAGTCAAATTCATCAATTTTCACAGATTTTTCACATATAGGCTTTCCGGCTACGCGCCCGGACTGCGCACGTAAATCGAGGTGAGACAGAAAGAGGTTTTTAAGGCCTCGGAACGCAGAATTTACTTTTAAAATAAGTGATGACCTTTTGGGTCATCACATATCAACTCTCAAATACCCCTCCTTATGAGTTGTGATGGATTCCTCGGGGCTAGGCACTACTACATCCTTGCCTACCCAGTTGCACTCCTTTTTCACCTTCTCGAGGAGACCTTCTATAATCATACACATGTACCTCGACATTGGTTTATATTGACCCGGTGTCGGGGGTGTATTCTCCACCTTGAAATCGGTAGCAGTGGCACACTTCGTCGAAATGAAGTCCGCGAGGGGATGTTCTTCTACGGGTGCGGCGCCGGTGGACTTTGATAAAGAAGTCGTCTCCTTATGAGGGACAGTTTTCTAGGTCTTAGCCATTTTTGTGAACAAGGAAGAACAGGGATTAGGATATTCAGTGTTTTAAAAAGATAGCAATGAAACTTGAAGATTTGCAGATGAAGAACTTGAAGGATACAAAGAGCTTTGAATATTAGAGTAGAAGAGATTAAAAGTAAAGTTTGAAAGAGTGGAAAAGAGGCCTATCGACGGTTCAAAGTTGCTAGTGGCCGACCAGCAACTGACGCGCCTTAAATGCATGGGAAATTGAACCGATGGGATGTTTCGGTCGCCTCTGTCGCTTGCGTCACAATGCTTACGTCATGGTAAACAAAGGTTCGGTTCGAAAACTCAATTCGTTTCTTGTCATTACATTCCAAGAAATGAGGGGGACTATCTGTCCACGGCTAAAACCGGGCCCACCCAATGTTACTGATTAACCAAGACCAAAGGGATGGATCGAGGATCGGTCCCATAGAATATTAGACCGAGACGCGAGGATAAGATACCAAGTTTAGGATTCGAAGTAACTGTCGAGATCGAAACCAATAATAATCGAGATCGAACGGGATAGACATCGAGCAACACCAAAGATACCATAATAACGGAAAGGCGAGATGTTTGTGACTGGTCGAAGATCACGGCGGAAATCTCGGAACAGATCAAATCAAGGACGGTTGTTTAGCTAATCATGAGAATTTCTTTTGTAATTAGAGTTATACCGTAGATAGGTTTTCTCTACTATATAAAGAGGGTCTTAACCATTTGTAATCATCTTACATTCACGCATATCAAAGAAATATATCACACTTTTATCTCTTGCAAGCTTTGTTGTCCAGTTCATACTTTCAATAGCTTGTTCAGTTGGTTCGAGGGCAATTAGCTCAAGGGTCATAATTGTTCATTGCATTGGTTTGCTTTGTTTTGCTGTTAATTCCTAGCATTAACTTTTATGTTTATCAGTTTGTGCCAAGTGAAATCATATATCCTTAAAACCACTTATAAGTTTAATTGTTATCCGATTTTAAGGGTAAACACTTGCATATTTTAATATTTAGAACCAAGCCATGTATTACTAACATTGTTAATAAGTTAAGTCGGAATGAATATACTATTATATTTACATAGAAAAGAATGATAAATAGGAATTTACTTATTAGCAATACATGAAAACAAATTCATGTATTATTATCCACTATCTCACATTATTGTGCACCACATATGAATAAAATAAGTAGTTTTCCCTTCTCTTGGTAGGAAAATTAGTTTGATAAAAAAAAATTTTAAAAAATATTTAACCAACCAATTATGAAATAACCGAAAAATATTTTTCAAAAAATATTTTCGTTTCATTCGAAACACACCCTAATGCAAAAATATTTTGGGAAGAGAAAAAAAAGAAAAGGATGAAAAAAACAGAAATAAAGATAAGGTGGAATGATATGGAAATATGAGAATTTTAGATTAAAATAGGTGTGTGTGTGTATGTATATATATATATATATATATATATATAAAGGATAATTATTTAATAGGTACCATTATAAATAGGTATTAGNGAGGACTTGAGGCCGGGCTTTGGTTGTAGCTTGAGCACTGAGGTGTTGATTGTGTGAGCACGTGCTTTTGGATTTATATATTCGATAGTGTCCCTATTAGTGGAAGTGATGGTTGGATGGCTATGTGATGAGCATGATGTGACTGCGTGATGTGTTCATATGATTTAGATGTGATAAGAAGAGTCTACTTGAGGGTAGGAAGAACGATTTGGTGCTTGATTTTCATCTTGGTTTGATATATAGCCCCGAGTTATGGGTGTGCTAAATGATCTTTTCGTGTTGTCTAGTTATGGAATAAAGTAAAAAACAGAAATAAAGATAAGGTGGAATGATATGGAAATATGAGAATTTTAGATTAAAATAGGTGTGTGTGTGTATGTATATATATATATATATATATATATATAAAGGATAATTATTTAATAGGTACCATTATAAATAGGTATTAGTGGGTAAACAATTTGAGTCATATAGTAGTTATGTGTTTTTCAAATGTAAAATCATTGTTATCCATTAAATATTTATTTTTAAGTGGACAATATGGATGTTATTCAGATTTGGTCCAAGTTTAAATAGGTAATTATCCAACCCATATATTAGTGGATAATATAGATGAATAATTTTTTTTAATCTATTTTGCCCCCTAGTCATAACCCATAATTGTTGAGGGACGAAAAAAATAATGAGAAAAATTGGTGGGCAAAACTTTTCTTTCCCTTAAACCTTTTGTAAAAAGCGCATCCACGAGGGTAGAGCTAGAAGATATTTTACGATTTTGGTCGAACTTAGTAGATTTATCTTAAATATTATATTTATAATAAATTCATTAAATGTGTACAAAATTTAAATTTAAAATTCAATTATTAACAGTTGAAATCGTTGTTATAGAATTTAGATCCACAAAATTTAAATTCCAGATGCCCGTGCATCGGAAGAAGTTCACAAATACCCACTTTTGGGTGATTATTGAAGTTATACCCGTATTGCATAAATAATTATAAAATTTATCCACTGAGATCGGAAGTTCTTATATCTCTTTAATGCAACTTCAGAACTAGATCTGAAATTCTTCTATCTTTCCAATGCAACTTCAGAACATCGGATCTTAAGTAATTTTATCTCTTCAATGCAACATCAGAATCGAATCAGAAGCTTTTCTATCTTTCTAATGCAACTTTAGAACAATAGAATCTTACGTTCTTCTATTTGTTCAATGTAACTTCAGAAATTCGAATCTTAAATAGTTCTATTTCTTCAATGCAACTTCAGAAATCAAATATTAAATTCGGAAACATAAACTTGTTATTCGAATTTTAACATTCCAACACACGATTCAACGCCAAATCTACTCCAAGCTCAAATTTAAACATAACTTTCAAGTATCGTAAAGAATAAACCACAATCATCAAATTATCAAAATAATAACATATCTAACAAACCTAATTTGCAACTAATAATAATAAGAAGAAGAAACCCTAAGCACAACCTACAATGGTATTTTGCAACTAAGAAGTAGAAGAAGAAAGCAAATGGCTCCCGAATACGTGGGATATGAATACAAAGAAGAAGAAAGCAGCAACGAAGCTCCCGGATAAATGGGACATTAACAAAATGACGAAGAAAGCAACAACAAAAAAGAAAAGAAAAGCGTGTCTGATGTTACCCAAAAATTAGGTATCGGTTTAAAAAATTAGGTACATGTTATATGATAGTGACCAAATAGAGTGTCCCGTAAAAATTTTAAGTATGTGTGCTCGTGCTATGGATAGCGATGCCAACATAGGTGATTTTTGGTTGGTCCGTTCTCTACTCTGTTTCAGCCTGAGATGATTAACCAATATGCAGATGAATATGTGATATTCCTAGTGCATATTGGATATGAAGGCTTTCATACGCAATATTTTCTTCTTTATTTTAGGAATTTAATTCAAAATAATAGTTTGTGTAATGACCCGATAGGTCGTTTCGCATACTAGCTCTCTATTTTATGTTTCGAGACCTTTTATAGCTCAATTGAATGATTTATAACTTGCATGTGTGGTTCGTGTATATTTTTTAAACGTTTGAATTTGAATTTTTAAAGAAAATATGATTTTTAACTTTGAAAGTGGTTAGAGTTTATCACGGTTAATACTTATAGTAAACTACCTCGGATCGGTGTTTTTACAATTCTGCTAGTTTCATGTGATAATTTTGGACTTGTACGCATGTTTAGTTGGGGTCCCGGGGTGACCCGAGGTTGTGTTGGCGCTTTATGTAAAAATTTGGAAATTTGAGTTTGAACTTTGAAAAATCTTGAGTTTTGGTGATTGATTCTTAATTTTAGATGTTATTTTGATGATTTGAGCTTGTGAGCGAGCTTGTATTATGTTAGTATACTTGTATGAATGTTCGGAGGGATTCGGGTGAGTTCCTGATAGGTTGCAGACTGATTTGGAATAACTGTTGTGTGTTGCTGGTGTTATTGAGCTGCGCATCTCGCATTTTTGAGGTTGTATTCGCAAATTCGAGCCTCGCATTTGCAAGAAATGCTCTCATTTTTAAAGCTGGGGAGGAACTGGACATCTTCTATTTGACGAACTATTGCTCGTTTTTGCAAGGTGGTCAGGTGTCGCAATGCGAAAAAGGGGCCACAATTGAGACACTAGTGGGTTGAGGACAGTTTCACATTGATTCACTTTTGCGAGGGGATGGGCCTTCTCAAATGCGAAGGGTAAGTCGCATTTGCGACATCTGAGGGGCTCAGACACTGATCGCATTTGCGATCAGTGGTTTGATTTTGAGGACATTGCAATTGCAAACAAGAGTTTGCAATTGCGATATCTACAGCTGGGTAAAAGTTTAGGATTTTGGGACTTAGCTCTTTTTACACTATTTTTTAGACCTAGACTCCATAAATGTAACCGATCGTTTTGAGCTCTATCGTGTCATTCGGCGGTTTGAAACCTTGAGTAGCTTTACTTCATGTGTTATGACTTGTACGTGTGGTCGATTTCGATTTTCGGGAAGTTCGGAGTTGATTTGGAAAGAAAATTCTCAATCTGGAACCTTTAGTTGAAAGAGTTGACCAAGGTTTGACTTTTGAGTAAACGACCTAGGAATCAGGATTTAAACATTCCAATACGTTTGTATAATGATTTTGGAGTTGGGAGTATGTTCGAATTAAGTTTCGGATGGTCCGGGAGTATTTTGGCACTTATTATGGAAAGCTGGAATTTTGAAGGTTTTAGAATTTCCTAAGTTTGAGTTGAAATGGACTTTGGTGTTATTGATGTCCGTTTGGGATTTCGAGTTTTGGAATAGGTTTGTATTGTGATTTTAACTTGTACGCAAAATTTGGCATCATTCCGAAATGTTTAAGTGCGGTTCAGACGCGTTTGACGAAGGATGAAGGTTTGAAAGTTAAGAGAGTTTAAGAAATTGAGTTTGATTTTTAATTCTTATTTTCGATGCTGTAATTTATGTTCCGAGCCTTTGAGCAAGTTTACATAGGATATAAAAACTTGTGATAATGATTGGACGGTGTCTCTCGGACCTCGGGTTAGTTTTAGGGTGGTTTCGAACCACTTGTAGACCATTTTGAACTGCTATTATCTGATGCCAATGGTGCTCTTCGCAATCGCGGAGGTCTGGGTCATGATCGCAAAAAGCAAAGTGCATACCAGGCCTTTGTGAATCTCGATCGCGAGGGAAGGTCGCGATCACATAGAAGGATTTTCTGTTGTCAGTAGTCTGACTTCGAGAGCTTATATCATGAAATATATAAGGAATTTGGGAATGATCTAAAAATAAATGTTATAGCCCGTTGAATCTGATTTTTAGAAAATCAAAACGTTTGTCATTTAGAATTTTACACCAAAAGTTATGACCATTATACTGAAGGGTAGCACATGGCTAATGACCGCGATTGCATGGCTAATGACCACGATCGCGAAGAAGGAGGCCTAGCAGGTGTATTAAATATCTAATTTTGGGTTTTTGAGCTTATTTCTTCACTTTTGAGTTCTTGGAGCTCATGTGGGGCGATTTGGAGGTGATTGAATATCATTTTCGCCATATATCATAACGTAATTTATTCCTACTTGTTTCGTGTTAAATACATGGGCTATATATGGATTTTAACATGGAATTTGATAAAATTTGTGGAATTTTTGGAAGAAAACTTAAAAAATGATATTTTCGGATTTTGACAACGAAGTTGGACATGAAATTAGGAATAAATTATATATTTGAGTTTGTGGTATTATGGGTAATGTTTATCTTCAAAAAAATTGGAATCTGGACTCGTGAGCCCAGGGGTTGGTTTCGTTGACTTTTTTAGCGAAGTTGGGAATTGTTATTGAATTGTTAAATTATGAGTATTGGAGTATATTTTTATCGGTTTGCACGTTATTTGACTAGTTTCAGATCGATGGGCATCGGTTTGGGGTGTTAAGGAGTCGGTTATGGAACCTCAGAGCGAGATAAGTCTCATGTCTAACCTTGTGAGGGGGAATTAACCCCGTAGGTGTTATACTTATCACATGCTACATGTTAAGGGAGCTACGCACGTATGAGGTGTCGAGTGCCCGTGTATATGCTAGAGTTCCTGATTATGTCTGGGTAAATTTAGATTCATGCCATGCTTTAATTGTACTAATTGAGTTATTCTTGCCAGTGTAATTACTTTAATTCACATTATGACCGGAGACTAGACTCTCTATTGTAGATATTTGACGAGCTACTTGATTAGTCGTAAGAATTGTACTTCTCTTTCGAATTTCTTCCACATTGTACGTATTCATTAGAAAGTTTCTCTTGAATTCCATAACTCATACGTATATTCGTGAGTGGGGTCATAGACCCGTAAAAGCTTCACACTCTTATGGGATCAGGCCGTTCACCTCGGACGAAATTGTAACACACTCTTATGGGATCGGACTGTTCGCCTCGGCAGGATATTGTAACACACTTTTATGGGATCGGACTGTTCGCCTCGACAGGCTATTGTAACACACTCTTATGGGATCGGGCCACTCGCCTCGGCAAAATCGTGTGAAATACTTGATAAGGAGTCCGCGTACTCATGATTTTTCTGACTTGAGATGTGACCGTTGATTTGGTATTGACAATTACGTGTTCCATTTGAGGAGGTATCCGATAATGGAGGACATTTGTCTCATTGTTCAACTGTAGACCGTATACTATATATGTACTCATTTTTTACTTACCATGTTTCATACTTGTCTACTTTGTTATATTTGATTTACTGGACCACTACTAAGTGTCAATGTCGACCCCTTGTCACTACCTCTTTAAGGTTAGGCTAGATACTTACTTGATACGCATTGATTTACGTACTCATGTTGCACTTCTGCACTAAATGTGTAGGGTCAAACAGGTTCTTTTGGTGATCATTTGGGCGCGTAGGCACGACTGCTGAGGAGACTTTATGGTGAGCTGCATTCCATGCTACTATTCGAAACACATAGAGTTTCCATCATAATTATTTATTTATCATGTCTATCTTGTAACCCAGACAGATGTTACATTGTTATTATACATCCTAGTAGTGTTCATGCACTTATGACCCCGGGTTTTGAGGTGTTCTAGAATTTATTTATGGTTTTCTTTATATTGACACACTATTACTTTGTATTGTAATTAAATTGTACGTATCTACAATTTTCTTAATGCATTGATCTCTCTATCTAATAAGATTCATGATTTCAAAAATAATAAAATGAATAATTAAGTTGGTAGTTCACCATTGGCTTGCCTAACGGTGATGTTGGGCACCATCACGACCTATATTGAGATTTGGGTCGTGATAGCTTGGTATCAGAGCACTAGGTTCACTTAGGTCTCACGAGTCATGAGCAAGTCTAGTAGAGTCTTGCGGATCAGTACGGTGACGTCTGTACTTATCTTAGAGAGGCTACATGGCTGTTAGGACAACTTCCCTTCCTTGATTCCATATCGTGCGATTTGATTTCGTTAAAGCTTATGCCTTCGGTTCCTTCCTACTCATTCGTATGCGAAGTTGGGAATTTGTTATCAGTTGAGCACTGACGACTTGTGAAGATGCTACAAATGCGGTGCAGGATGCTTTTCCCTATGAATGCGAGCGAACATTATCGTTGACTTGTGGAGGAGTGTTCTGTCATTTCAGCCTAGTCTTGGAGTTTCCTACGGTCGAGATTTGATATTTTTGAATTTGGTAAAATTCTTGTTAATATTGGGGTGTCGCCATCCTTGATTGAATGCATTCGGCATGTTGGCCTTTGTTTGTTTGCCTCTAGGCACGATGTTGGTTGATGAAACCTACATGGAAGTTATTGTAGATAGTTGTGTATTGTGACTTCAAAATTGAATCAGCGTTACCAGTGTTGATCGTTCGAGGGAGATGGTCCATGAGGTGGTCTCTGTGCTTACAAATTTTGAATGTGACGAGAAGGGCATGATTACAATGTAGGAAAATGTGAGTATTCGATTATTGTTTTGGATGTAATACGATTTTGAGTTTCAAACACGTTGTTGGACCTTCGGGTTATTTTAGTGAATGAAGGGATTCTTACGGCTGGGGGATCAGTGTGGACCAAGGGAGATTAAGTGATTCATGGTAGAGGTAACTGTAGCAATGATGTTGGAGGAGGTCAATATGAGGTTACGCAAGTGGTCTATCTTCTGTGAGCAGGTTAGCGGTTGCATGGTTTTGAGGAGGTTCATACGAAGAGTTCTACTTTCTGCCCAACATGGGATGCATGTATTACGATGCGAGCTTAGGTCGCTTGAAAAAGCTGGTATGACCCCAAGGAGGTTGAGCTGCGATGGTGGCTGATAATTTGGGATGCGTTATGTTTGGTGCAACAAGAGCTTGTGAGAAGTTGGACGAGTAATGGTATGAGATCATGGTAATTGGGAAGAAGAAGTTGTTGTGGGTTCTGGATCTATGTGATTATAGCGTGAAGCTTAGTGGGGGAGCCCACAGTCTACGATTGGGTCACATGGTTGTGTGGCTTTGCAGTTTCTGGTCATCGGTGCATTGGTGGATTAGTTATGACCAAGAGAAGAAAAAACATCAAGTGTATTTTGGGCAAGGAATTTGACGTATATGTGCTATATTTCACCTTATCGATTCATGTGCAGATGTTGGGGATGACTCAGAATTCATGCTTCTTGTGGATGTGATGCGTAAGGAAAAGAATTCATCCGATTGCTTCTTTAGAAGCTATCATGTGCTAGCACATCACTAGAGTTTGGTTATATATTCGTGACCAGATCAAAGTAGGTGACTCTCAACAATGGTTCTAGTGGGTTCAGGAATCAAAGTGTTGTATTGAAGGATTTTGGGTTCGTTATATAGCTAAGGACTGGGTTTTATAGCAGAGTATGAAGAATACTTGGGGAATTTCTATGTTATCATCGGGTCTACGGTGGTAGTGTTAGAGAAATGGGAGAAACAACTTCGGATTCGCAGGAGGGCTTCCAGATGGGTGTATCAGTGGGAGATACTATTGAGTGCATAAGGATGGTATGAGATGGCTGATGGGTATTAAGAGGATGTGGTCTTGTGATTTAGGTCACTCGAGATGAGTGTATTGGGGTCCATTATGTGTTTGAATAGAATTATTAGTTCGAAGGCAAGTTAAGAATAAATTAGGGGAAGTAGAGTTAGTTAGTAATGGTTTGAATCATCAGGGTTGTGTAAATGATCAGTTTCTTCGGTGTGGTAAGGCTATACAAGTGGTTCGTGGCTATACCTGTGAGCTTGACAGACGCCATGGTTCGATTGATTTGGAGGTATTTGATTTCGATAGCATGGTTATGTGTGAATGGATCTCGGAAGAGTTATGGTGGTTTAGACCGCGACTTGAGGTTTGCATTTTCTGCGGTTATGGGAAGTTGGTTATGGGTGGAGATTCTTCTTCTGAGATGAGTTAAGTGAAAGGTTTTGAGCCGATGAAGTGTTAACTCTACTGATGGTCAGGATATTATGATGAAATTCTTGTACTCTTGAGTAGCATCATAATAAGTGCAGTGAGCGGTATGGAGATCGGAATTGCTACCTGGTGTGGGTGGTCGTGGAGTGACTCCCGCAGGATGATTGTATAAGGGTGACGTGCCACCCATTTATATGGTAGAGATTGAAATTAGGTATGGAGATTCTAGTAATGTCGCTGATGGGAGAGTTTATGTTTGCGAGGCGCTCTATTTCTCTGGTTGCGGACTGTGGAAGTTTATTCTTAATTTGACGGTTGATCGTATGTGTCATGGATATGGTCATTGTGGATATGGGGTTATAGACCCATTTAGAGATGATCGGAATCAACTTGAGGTCTGTTGGTAGGCCTAATGTAAATGTATATTTTATACCAGATCAGATATGCTTATTTGGCATAGCATCACTTATGGACGGGTCTTCGGGCATAGTGGATGGTATTCCTGGTGTCGTCTATTTCAAGTGCTACTCTTTTATGCCACATGGGTTATGAGACAACTTGATTATTCACATGTATGTTGTGGTCCTGTGTAGCTTGTCGTTTATTGCACCTTAGTCGACCTCGAGTTTTGTAGCGCATGGCACTATCCGTCTCCCCATGGTTTTATTTATGCACTTAGCGTGCTCATGGTCGATATTCAGGCATTTCGTGAATTGAGCATTATGGCTTGATGGGTATTTCCCTAGTGATGGTTATGTGTGGATCAAGTGGCACGCCGTCACGGGTATCATTTATAGATCGAGTTGAACGCCGCAACAGTAAGATGTTGAATACGGTTCCTTATAGATATTTGTGTGCCTCGTTTCTCATCTCTGAGATAGGCTCATAGCATCTATTTGGTCGTTTTATTTGTGACGCGGGCTGGGTAGTTCTTTGCCAGAGTTCATTCTTCCTTATAAGTCATATTCGAGTTGTAGTTTATTGGCGCATTGATGTCGTCATAGGAAATTGTGGGTGGTTTTTGATGTGACTTGTCGGTCGAGCAGCTTGTACTGGGTGAGACGAGGTGGTTGGACCAAGAGTTAGTGTAGTCAGATTTATATAAGGTATATTAGAGGGAATATGTCACTATTCAGTTCAGAAAGAGGCAAGGGCTCTCGTTGAGCGGAAAAATTCCATGGATTTTTTTATTTGATGGGTGATTATGATATTTTACACATGTCTTTCATCGTCGGAGTATTGCAAGGGTTGGAACAAGGCTTATATGTGTTATGACTCATACGAGCATTTATGGGTATACAAATTATACGGTGCATTGTGTGGTTTCAAAATGGGTGCATGATCATATTTGGTACAGCGAGTTGAAATTGATACGGTGCTCGTATGCTAGAATAAGGTCTCACAGAGAATTTCGACTGTTGGAATTTGGTTCTAAGGCTGTTGGGCTAAGGTAGCAGAAAGGTTCTTCAGTCTGGCTCGAGCTAATGTGCCCACATGGGGTTGTGGTGGCATGTTCGAGGATGAACATACGTTTAAGTGGGGGAGAATGTAGCGACTCAACCGATCGTTTTGAGCTCTAGCACATCGTTCCGCGATTTGAGGTCTTGAGTTGCTTCATTTCATGTATTATGCCTTGTACGTGTCGTCGGTTTCGATTTTCGAGAAGTTCAGAGTTGATTTGGAAAGAAAATTCTCAATCCGGATATTTTAAGTTGATAGAGTTGACCAAGGTTTGACTTTTGAGTAAACGGCCTAGGAATCGAGATTTGAAGGTTCTAATAGATTTGTATGATGATTTTTGACTTGGGCGTATGTTCGGGTTAAGTATCGGATGGTTCGGGAGCATTTCGACGCTTATTGTAGAAACCTGGAATTTTGAAGGTTTTAGAATTTCCTAAGTTCGAGTTGTAGTGGACTTTGGTGTTATTGATGTTCGTTTGAGATTCTGAGACTTGGAATAGGTTCGTATATTGATTTGAGACTTGTACACAAATTTTGGCGTCATTCTGAAATGTTTAAGTGTGATTCATGATGCGTTCGGCGAAAGATGAAAGTTTGAAAGTTAAGAGAGTTTAAGAAATTGAGTTTGATCTTTAATTCTTGGTTTTGATGTTGTAATTTATGTTCCGGTCCTTTGAACAAGTTTACATAGGATATATAAACATGTTAGAATGAATGGCAAGGATTCTCAGACCTCGGGTGAGTTTTGGGGCAGTTTCGGAACACTTTTAAACCATTTTGAAATGTTGTTATTTGATTCCAGGGGTGCTCTTCACGATCGCGGAGGTCTGAGTCGCCATCTCAAAGAGCAAAGTGCATACCAGGCCTATGTGAATCGCGATCGTGGAGGGAAGGTCGTGATTGCGTAGAAGGATTTTCTATTGTCAGTAGTCTGACTTCAGAAGATTATATCTTGCAATCTATAAGGAATTTGAGGATGATCTGAAAGTTATATCCCTTTGAATCCAATTTTCCAAAAACTAAATTGATTGTCATTTGGAATTTTGTACAAAAAGTTTAACCATTATACTGAAGGGTGTCTGAGAAGAAGAAAACATAATCTGTACATCGCGATCGCGGGATTTCTGTCGCGATCACGATGAAGAAAACAATGCTGGCCTTTGTTAACCGCGATTGGCTAATGTCCGCGATCGTGAAGAAGGAGGCCTGGCATGTGTATTAAACATCTAATTTGGGGATTTGAACTCATTACTTCACTTTTAAGTTCTTCGAGCTCATGTGGGGCGATTTGGGGTGATTCTTAAAGATCATTTTCGCCATATATCATAAGGTAGTTATTCCTACTTATTTCGAGTTAAATACATGGGTTAGATATGGATTTTAACATGGAATTTGATAGAAATTTTGGAATTTTTGGAAGAACACTTAAAAATGATATTTTCGGATTTTGATCATGAAACTGGACATGGAATTAGGAATAAATTATATATTTGAGTTCGTGGTGTTATGTGTAATGTTTATGTTAAAAAAAAATTGGAATCCGGGCATTTGGGCCCGGGGATTGACTTTGTTGACTTTTCGAATGGAGTTGAGAATTGTTATGAATTGTTAAATTGTGAGTATTGGAGTATATTTTTATTAGTTTGCAGGTTGTCTGACTAGTTTCAGATCGAAGGGCATCGGTTTGGGGTGTTAGAGAGGCGCTGGAGCCAGTTATGGAACTTCGGAGCGAGGTAAGTCTCTTGTCTAACCTCTTGAGGGAGAATTATCCCGTAGGTGTTATACTTATTACATGCTACATGTTCTGGGAGCTACGCACGTATAAGGTGACAAGTGTCCATGCGTATGCTACGTTCCTGACTATGTCCGGGTAGACTTAGATTCACGCTATACTTTAATTGTACTAATTGAGTATTCTTGCCTGTTTAATTACTTTGATTCACATTATGACCTGAGACTAGAATCGCTGTTTTAGATATTTGACGAGTTACTTGATTAGCCGTAAGAATTGTACTTCTCTTTCAGATTTCTCCCGCGTTGTGCGTATTAATTGGAAAGTTTCTCTTGAATTCCATAACTCACACATATTCGTGAGTGGCGTCACAGAACCGTAAAATCTTCACACTCTTATGGGATCGGGCCGTTCGCCTCGGCAAAATATTGTAACACACTCTTATGGGATCGGGCCATTCGCCTCAACAGAATATTGTAACACACTCTTATAGGATCGGGCCTTTCGCCTCGGCAGGATATTGTAACACACTCTTATGGGATCGGGCCGCTACCTCGGTAGAATCGTGCGAAAGAAATTGATAAGGAGTCCGCGTACTCCATAAATTGGGACTTAGCTCATTTTACACTATTTTTGAGACCTAGACTCCATAAATGTAATGACTCGACCGGTTGTTTTGAGCTCTAGCGTGTCGTTCGGCGGTTTGAGGCCTTGAGTAGATTCACTTCACGTATTATGACTTGTACGTATTATGACTTGTACGTGTGGTCGGTTTCTATTTGAATTTTGAGTAAACAACCTAGGAATCAGGATTTGAAGGTTCCAATACGTTTGTATAATGATTTTGGACTTGGGCGTATGTTCGGATTAAGTATCGGATGGTCCGGGAGCATTTTGGCACTTATTGTGGAAAGTTGGAATTTTGAAGGTTTTAGAATTTCCTAAGTTTGAGTTGAAGTGGACTTTGGTGTTATTGATGTCCGTTTGGGATTCCGAGCTATGGAATAGGTTCGTATTGTGATTTATGACTTGTACGCAAAATTTGACGTCATTCCAAATTGTTTAAGTGTGATTCGGACGCGTTCAACGAAGGATGAAGGTTTGAAAGTTAAGAGAGTTTAAGAAATTGAGTTTGTTCTTTAATTCTTGGTTTCGATGTTGTAATTTATGTCCCGAGCCTTTGAGCAAGTTCACATAGGATATATAAACTTGCTATAATGATTGGACGGTGTTTCTCGGACCTCGGGTGAGTTTTAGGGTGGTTTCGAACCACCTCTAGACCATTTTGAACTGTTGTTATCTGATGCCAATGGTGCTCCTCGCGATCGCGGAGGTCTAGGTTGCGATCGCGAAGAGCAAAGTGCATACGAGGCCTTTGTGAATCTCGATCGCGGAGGGAAGGTCGCAATCACGTGGAAGGATTTTCTGTTGTCAGTAGTCTCACTTCGGGAGCTTATATCTTGCAATCTATAAGGAATTTGGGAATGTTCTAAAAATAAAAGTTATAGCCCGTTGAATCTAATTTTCAAAAAATCAAACCATTTATCATTTAGAATTTACACAAAAAGTTATGACCATTATACTGAAGGGTATCGCATGGCTAATGACTGCGATCGCATGGCTAAGGACCACGATTGCGAAGATGGAGGCCTGGCAGGTGTATTAAATATCTAATTTCGGGTTTTTGAGCTTATTTCTTCACTTTTGAGTTCTTGGAGCTCATGTGGGGCAATTTGGAGGTGATTCTTGAAGATCATTTTTTCCATATATCATAACGTAAATTATTCCTACTTGTTTCGAGTTAAATACATGGGTTATATATGGATTTTTACATGGAATTTAATAAAATTTGTGGAATTTTTGGAAGAAAACTTAAAAATGATATTTTCGGATTTTGACCACGAAATTGGACATTAAATAAGGAATAAATTATATATTTGATTTCGTGGTGTTATGTGTAATGTTTATCTTCAAAAAAATTGGAATCTGGACGCGTGAGCCCGGGGGTTGACTTTGTTGAATTTTTAAGCGGTGTTGGGAATTGTTATTGAATTGTTAAATTATGAGTATTGGAGTTTTTTTTTATTGGTTTGCACGTTGTTTGACTAGTTTCGGATCGATGGGCATCGGTTTGTGGTGTTAAGGAGCCGATTATGGAACTTCGTAGTGAGATAAATCTCATGTCTAACCTTGTGAGGGGAAATTAACCCCATAGGTGTTATACTTATTACATGCTACATGTTAAGGGAGATACGTATGAGGTGTCGAGTGTCCGTGCGTATGCTAGAGTTCCTGATTATGTTCGGGTTTAGATTCATGCCATGCTTCAATTGTACTAATTGAGTTATTCTTGCCAGTATAATTACTTTAATTCGCATTATGACCTGAAACTAGGCTCGCTATTATAGATATTGGCAAGCTACTTGATTAGTCGTAAGAATTGTACTTCTCTTTCGGATTTCTTCCACATTGTGCGTATTCTTCAGAAAGTTTCTCTTACTCACACGTATATTCGTGAGTGGAGTCATAGACCCGTAAAGCTTTACACTCTTATGGGATCGGGCCGTTCGCCTCGACGGGATATTGTAACACACTCTTATGGGATCGGACCATTCGCCTTGGCAGGATATTGTAACACACTTTTATGGGATCGTCGTTTGCCTCGACAGGATATTGTAACACACTCTTATTGGATCGGGCAACTCGCCTCGGCAGAATCATGTGAAATACTTGATAAGGAGTTCGCGTACTCATGAGTTTCTTGACTTGAGATGTGGCCATTGATTTGGTATTGACAATTACGTATTCCTTTTGAGGAGGTATCCGATAATTGAGGACTTTTGTGTTCATTGTTCAGCTGTAGACCGTATTATTTGCCTATATCGGTACTCATTGTTTACTTACCATGTTTCATACTTGTGTGCTTTGTTATATTTGATTTACTGGACCACTAGTAAGGGTCAATATCGACCCCTCGTCAGTGCCTCTTCGGGTTAGGCTAGATACTTACTGGGTACGCGTTGATTTACGTACTCATGCTGCACTTCTGCATTAAATGTGCAGGATCTAACAGGTTCATTTGGTGGTAATTTGGGCGTGTATGCGCAGCTGCTGAGGGGACTTTACAGTGAGTTGCATTCCATGCTACTATTCGCAGCACACAGAGTTTCCATTATAATTATTTACTTTATCATGTATATCTTGTAATCCTGACATATGTTGTATTGTTATTGTACTTTCTAGTAGATGCTCATGCACTTGTGACACCAGGTTTTGGGCTGTTATAGAATTACTTTATGGTTTGCTTTACATTGACACTCTACTATTTTATATTGTAATAAATTGTACATATCTACATTTTCTTAATGCATTGATCTCTTTATCTAATAAGTTCATGATTTCAAAAATAATAAAATGATTAATTAAGTTGGTAGCTCACTATTGGCCTGCCTAACGACGACGTTGGGCGTCATCACGACCTATATTGAGATTTGGGTCGTGACAATAAAGGCAATTTTTGGAGAGTCATTTCTTCCCAACTTCATATGTTAGTAACTTTAACTTGTTTTTATTCAATTTCTGTTAACTTTATCAAGAATTTCCACAATCAAATCTATGATTTTATAGAGTAGAAATTTGGGTTTTGTGTGGAGATGAAGGTTATATCAGGAGGTATTGTCCTAGATTGCAGGGAAGCATGCCATAACAGGGTACTCGTGCCATGATTCCGGGCCGGTTGCTCCACCACCCGCTAAGCCAGCAGAGACAGGGGTCAGCTAGCCAGAGGTGAAGGCCAGTCAGTGAGAGGTCGTCCGAGAGGTGAAGAAAAGATTGGTGAGGCTCATCCTCGAGTATGCCTGATGATGCTCTCAATGTTCCTGTTCCTGTGTCTACAACGATAATAGTAGATCGGGTGTACTTGTCTTGTGATGTTACTGTTAATAATTTTGATACTATAGTTGATTTGTTGTTGCTGAATATGGTAGATTTTGATGCCATTCTTGGTATGGATTAGTTGTCCCCGTATTACGCTATCTTGAATTAGCATGCCAAGATTGTAACTTTAGTCATGTTGGGATTGCCTAGATAAGAGTGGAAAGGAACCCTAAACCATTCCACTAGTAGGGTGGTTTCATATTTGAAGGCTCAGCGTATGGTTGAGAAGGGGTGCTTAGCATATTTGGATTAAATTCGGGATTTTAGTGTAGAGGTTTCCACTATGGAGTCAGTACCGGTTGTGAGGGAGTTTCCCAAGGTGTTTCCAGCATATTTGCTGGGTATGCAACCCGATGGGGATATTGAATTTTGCATAGATTTCGTTCCGGACACTCAACCGATTTCTATCCCACTACACCGTATGGCTCCAACCGAGTTAAAGGAATTAAAGGATTAGTTGCAGGAATTACTTGACAAAGGATTTATTAGACTGAGTGTTTCACCTTGGGGTGCGTCAGTGTTATTTGTTAAGAAAAAGGATGGATCGATGAGGATATGCGTTGATATCGGTAGCTGAACAAGGTTACCGTCAAGAATTGATTTTGAGATCTAGCTAAAATCAAGTAAATATTAGGGCATCAGATGTCCCTAAGACATCTTTGGGGACTCGCTATGGTCATTATGAATTCTTCGTAATGTTATTCCGCTTGACTAATGCTCCAACAGCCTTCATAGATTTGATAAACCGAGTGTTCAAGCCTTATTTGTTCCTTTGTAATGTTCTACATTGATGATATTCTGGTTTACTCTCGTAGTAGAGAGGAGCATGAGCAGCACCTACAGATTGTGATGTTCTACATTGATGATATTCTGGTTTACTCTCGCAGTACAGAGGAGCATGAGCAGCACCTACAGATTGTACTTCAACCTTTGAAGGATTGTCATATATATGCCAAGTTTTCGAAGTGTGTGTTCTGGTTGGACTCAATTGACTTCTTGGGTCATGTTGTGTCTTCTGATGGTATCAAGGTGGATCGTACAAAGATTGAGGTAGGTCAGAACTAGCCTAGACCTACTTCAGAGATTCGGAGCTTCTTGGATTTGGCGGGCTACTATCGCCATTTCGTGGAGGGGTTTTCATCTATCTCAGCCCCACTGACCAAGTTGACTCAGAAGGGTGCTCTTTTCAGATGGTCTGAAGAATGTGAGGTGAGCTTTTAAAATCTCAAGACTGCTTTGACTACAACCCTAGTGTTAATGTTGCCCACGGGTTTAGGGTCTTACACTGTGTATCATGATGCATCGCGTATCGGCCTTGGCACAGTATTGATGCAGGACGGTAGGATAGTTGCCCACGTGTCACATCAGTTGAAGGTCCATGAGAAGAACTACATCATGCATTATTTGGAGTTACCAACCATTGTGTATGCACTCAATAATTGGAGGCATTACGTATACGACGTGCCACGCAAGGTCTACACCGATCATCAGAGTCTCCAACATCTATTCAAGCAAAAAGATCTAAATTTGAGGCAGCAGAGATGGTTGAAATTATTGAAAGACTATGATATCACCATATTGTATCATCCGGGGAAGGCTAATGTAGCAGCTAATTCCTTGAGCAGGAACGCAGAGAGCATGGGTAGCATGGTATTTACATCGGCAGTGGAGAGACCATTGGCCATGAATGTTCAGGCACTGGCTAACAGGTTCGTGAGCTTGGATATTTCGGAGCCTAGTAGGATTCACGTTTGTGTTGTTGCACAATTATCTTTATTGGAGCGCATCAAGGCTCAACAGTTTGATGATCCTCACTTGTTGGTGTTGAAAGATATGTGCAGTAGGATGGTACTAGGAAGGTTTTGATTGGGGATAATGGTATTATGCGTCTTCAATGCCGGATTTGTGTTCCGAATATTGATGGGTTGATAGAGTTAATCCTTGAGGAGGCTCATAGTTCATGATATTCCTTCCACCAGGTGTCACGAAGATGTATCGTGACTTGAAGCAGCATTATTGTGGTGGGAGATAAAGAAAGCCAATTGTTGGACATCTCTCGCGATGTTTGAATTGTCAACAAGTGAAGTATGAATATCAGAAAGTTGGTGGTTTGACTCAAAAGTTGGTGATACCGGAGTGAAAGTGGGACCGCATTACTATGGACCTTGTGGTAGGCTTACCGTGGACCTTGAGAAAGTATGGTTGTAACGACCCGACCGGTCATTTTGAGCGTTTGCACTTTGCTTGCCAGTTCTGGGGCATGATTAGCCTCGTATGATGTATTATGACTTATGTAAATCGTCGGTGTTGGTTTTTGGGTTAATCGGAACAGATATGGGAGAATGATTCTCAGCTTGAAGCTTTAAATTTGAAAGGTTTGACCAAGTTTTGATATTTTTTTGTATTCGATCTCGGATTTGGAGTTTTATGATTTGGTTAGTTCCTTAGGTGATTTTGGACTTGGGGGCACGTCCGGAATGTCATTTGGAGGTCTGTGGTAGAATTAGGCTTGAATTGGCAAAATTGGAAATTTGGCGTTTTCCGGTCGGCAGTGGAAATCTTGATATAGAGGTCGGATTGGAATTCTGGAAATTGGAGTAGGTCGGTTGTGCCATTTGGGACGTGTGTGCAAAATTTCAGGTCATTCGGAGGTGATTTGATAGGTTTCGGCGTCGTTTGTGGAATTTGAAAGTTTAGATGTTCTTAAGCTTGAATCCGAGGGTAATTTGGTGTTTTGATGTTGTTTTGAGTGATTCGAAGGTTCGACTAAGTTTTAATGATGTTATGGGATGTGTTGGCATGTTTGGCTGAGGTCCCGGGGGCCTCGGGTGAGTTTAGGGTGGTTGACGGATCATTTAGGACTTTGGGAAGGTAGCAGATTTTCTATTATTTTTTGTTGCAGAGATTTGTTCTTCGCGTTCGCGAAGGGGAGCTCGCGTTCGCGAAGAGTATCTGGAGATTTTGGAAGAATTGGTCTTCACGTTCGCAAAGTATGGGATGTGTTCGCGAAGGGGTAGGAGCAAAGTGCATGGCGAACGCGAGATTAGTAACGCGTTCGAGAAGAAGAGAAGAGGCAGCTGGGACCCCATTCATTTGGCCTTCGCGTTCGCGTGGGTGAGGTCGCGTTTGTGTTGAGGAGTTTTAGAAAAGCTTCGCGTTCGCGAGAGGTATGTCGCATTCGCGTAGAAAGGATTTCTGGTCAGAGGCAATTTGTGCTTCGCGAACGCGAGAGGGCGGCCGCGTTCGCGAAGAAGGGCGCACCTAGACAGAATGTTTAAGTTAAAAATCGAGGGTTTTGGTCCATAATCTCAAAATTCATTAGAGAGCTCGGGAGTAGGCGATTTTGGAGGGAATTTTCAGAGGATTGATTGGGGTAAGTGTTCTTCACTCAAATTTGGTTAAATCCCATGATTATGTCTTGATTTTTATCATTTAATTTGGGAACTTGGGGTGAAAATTGGGGGGAAATGGAAGAAAATTTGGAGAGTTGAACTGGGGATTTGAGGGGCCATTTGAGGTCCGATTTTGATGTTCTTGGTACGTATAGACTCGTGGGAGGATGAGAATTCTTGTGATGTGATTTTTATCGAATTCTGAGACGTGGGCCCGGGGGCCGGGTTTGAGCAAATTCGGGATTTTTGGTCTAAATTGATAATTTTCATATTGGTTTCATTCCTTTGGCGTATATTGATGATAATATACTGATTTTGGTTAGATTCGGGGCATTTGGAGACCGAATCGAGAGGCAAGGGCGTCGCGGGCTAAAGTTTTTGCTTGGCTTGAGGTAAGTAATGCTTCCAAACTTGGTTTTGAGGGTTCGAAACCCCGAACTATGTGTTCTATGATTACTATTGAGGTGACGCAAATGCCAAGTGACGGGTGTGTGGACGCGCACCGTGAGAATTGCGGCCTGGATCATTCCATGGCACCGCTTAGTAACTCTTTCTTGTTTATATCCATGTTTCTATCATGTGATTAAGTAAATGTGCTGTAAAAACATGCTAGATATCCTGTTAGGGCTTCACGCCGATACTATTGAGACCCGAGTGGTCGTTTCTTGCTGTCATCTCATTACATTCATCGATATTCTGTACTTAGTCTTGTTCGTGCACATCATATCATGTCTCAGTCTCAGTTATTATTACTTGGCACATCATATCATTGTTTCAGGCTAGTTTCATGACATTGTGAGCCCGTGTGTGAGACTAGAGAGTGATGACTGAGTGAGGCCGAGAGCCTGATTGTGAGTGACAGTATGGAATCGGGCTGCACGCCGCAGCGGCTATGTTGATGATTATGATAGCGTTTAGGCTGTAGGTGCCCTCCAGAGTCTGTAACACACCCCAGTGAGCGTAGTTGATTATATTCAGGGATGGATCTTCCCTTTGTATAGAGATGGATCTTCTCCATGAGGCTGGATTGGCCTGTTCCTCGGTACTGGAGACTGTTGGTCCCTGATGTGTATATATTCTGGGATGGATCTTCCCTGGGCCTTGTGAGCCATATACATTATCGAGTGGTTGTGAGGTTGTTATTGTTATTATGTGGAGATGGATCTTCTCCATAGGCTGGAATTGCCTTCCTTAACTGAGTGACTGTTGTCAAAGATGTATATATTCCCGGATGTATCTTCCCTGGGCCGTGCGAGCTATATACAGTACTGAGTGCACGGGCATTTGAGATTGTGGGCACATGAGGCACTCAGCATGGTGCATTTCATACAGAATGTGCATTGACATGTAGATAGCAGAGTTACACTTCTTCACCTTGTTCATACATGCTCTGTTTTACTGTTCGAGTTGTTTATTTAACTGAAAGCATGCCTACATTTCTGTACGTTATTTCTGTTATCTTTGATGAGGTTGAGTTCGTCACTACCTATCAGTCCAAAGGTTGGACTTGTTACTTACTGAGTTGGTGTACTCACGTTACTGCACCTCATGTGCAGATTCAGGCACTTTGGATCCAGTGGCGGTGGTTGATCGAGGCTTCTGGCTTAGGAGGTTATTGAGGTATCTGCACGGCGTTCGCAGGCCTTGGCTATCCACCTTACTTACCAGTTATATTTTAGTTGTTCCCTTAGACATTATATTAGATTATGTATTTTCCTTAGACGCTCATGCACTCAGTGACACCCTGGTTTTGGGCTGGATCGTATCTATTCTTGGAATTTTTTATGTTTCAAATAGTTCTTTAATGTTAAAAGCTTCCGTAAATGTTTTCAAACTTATTATTATCGGGTGGATTGTTGAGTTGAGGCTGGCCTAGTTTCACGATGAGCGCCATCACGACCGGGTCGGTTTTGGGGTCGTGACAAGTTGGTATCAGAGCTTAGGTTACATAGGTCTCACGAGTCATGAGCAGGTTTAGTAGAGTCTCGCGGATTGGTACGGAGACGTTTGTACTTATCTTCTGGATGCTGCAGAACCTTTAGGAAAACTTCAAATTCTTGAATTCATATCGTGCGACGTTGATTCAGCTTGAAATGTAACTCTTTGAATTCCTCCCACGTGTTCGTATGCGCGCATGAGCGCTCTATATCAGCTGTGCATTGACAGCTTGTGATTCCCTAATCGAGGGGCGAGATGTGATTTCTGTGTGTTGATGTTGGGCCAGTCTGGAGGACTTGAGGTCGGGTTTTGACTGTGGGTTAAGCACTGAGCTGTTGATTATATGAGCACGTATTTTTGGATTTATATGTTCGATAGTATCCCTATTAGGGGAAGTGATGACTGGTTAGCTACATGGTGAGTATGATGTGACTGCGAGATGTGTTCATATAATTTGAATGTGACGAGAAGAGTCTGCTTGAGGGTAGAAAGAACTATCTAGTGCTTGAATTCCTTCGTGTTTTGATGCATAGCCCCGAGTTGTGGGTGTGTTGAAGGACCTTTTCATGTTGTCTAGTTGGGAAGTGAAGCAGATTTCATGTTACGATATGAGTTCAGACTCAGGAAGATTAAGTGATTTCGTGATGTTTATGACAGTGGAAGGGTATGAAGAGATGTCAGTTTGAGGCAAAGCAGGTGAGTTATCTCCTGCGGGGTGTTCTGAGGTTTGTGTGACTCCTATGTTGTTGGTTGGAAGTCCCCTTTACCAGTGAAATATATGTGTGTTGTTGCAATTTGAGCTTGGGTCGCTTATGAGAGTGGGCTTGTCTGTTACGAGGATGAATGTGAGATTTGCAGATGATTTGAAGTACTAGATGGTTTGTGTTGCGCGAGCTTATAAAGGATTTAGCTAAACCTCACTATGGTACTATGGTAGTAATAGAGTATGGGCATTGTGAGTTTCTGGGTGTTTTGGCCTATGGCTTTGGGCTATGTGGGGGAGTGTGCTGTTGATAAGTTGATTGTGCGGCTAAATGTCGTATCAGTTTCAGTTTGAGGTATACTGGCGAATCAGTTATGGCTTACAGGGGTTGAGATCGAGGAGGCTCGAGTAAAGGAAAATTTGGATAAGGGTTGTGTTATGCTTTATGGGTATATGAGAAATGTTGGATGAATTAGTTGTTAATGTAAGGGATGTAACGGGTATGGAGTAGGATATCACTCGGTCGCTTAGAAGGATGGGTTACTTCTTTAGGTGTTGCTGATGGGGCACAGGTCGTTCGGTTCGTTTGATTAGTGTAATTGAAACCTAAGTAGAGTGGATGACTCCCGAGAATGGTTTTAATGGATTCAAGACTTATATGTAATAATTGGAGATCTTCGGGAGGTGTATTTGGCCAAGAACTGAGGTTTACATTGGAGGGTGTCAAGACTTGTGGCATTTCTCTATCATTATGGATTCTACACATCAGTATTAGGAAGGTGAAGGTAATGGCTTTAGATTTGCAGGAAGTCTCTTCAGGGTAAGTATTTTGAATGTGGTACTTTTGGGAATAGTTAAGAGAGTATTCAGCGGCTTATGAGCCTTAGACAGTGTGGTTCCCTGCTCTCGTGTGGTGAGTCTGGGTTGAGGATTGCGGCATTATGGCAAGGGGAAATATCAACTTGAAGGAAATTTAGAAGTAACTTGGATAAATAGGACAACTTGGTAGTAGGCCGGATCGGCATGGCAAGGGATATGATTAGTTCTTTGGGTGTTTATGAGGTAATGAGTTTCTACAGGTGTTTGTGGCAATGCTCTTAGGTTTTGGTGACCTGCGTAGCTTGGTTGAGTTAGAAGGACTTAGTCCTGACGGTTAGGTTTTGTGCAAATGGAATTCGGAGAGTCCTTGATGATTTCTACCATGGTTAGGGATGTATATTTTCTACTGGCGTGAGGGGCATGTGATGTATAGCAATTTTCTTCTAGATTGGATCAAATGGAATGTTCTTGGCTAGTGGAGTACGTAGTTGCTTGGGGCTTGGAATGGATTATGAAGTTCTCATATTTTTCGTTGGGTGGCATGGTATATGCAGTATATTGTGTAGGGTTGAGATTTGCATGTGTAAGGTCACGGTTCAGTTATGAAAGGAAGGTCATAAATTCTTAGGCAGCACGGGCAGTTTCAGATGACTGGGTAAATGATATTACGTATTGGTGCGGCTTGATGAGGGTAAACATTTCAGAAAGGGCAATGTGTTTGAGTTAAGGGTACTTCCTTGGAATTGTGGCATTCTCTTGTTTGATCGACTGCTGATATTCAAGTCTGCTTGGTGGCACAGAAAAAATTTCAGGAGTATCCCTCGTGGGATGATTGGGTATAGAGGTGTGTTATATATTCGGATGGCGGAATTGGGATCAGATATGGTGATTCGTGTGCTATATGGATTTAGAGACTGGGAGTTCTCATAAACAGGTTATGTTGTGGTTGTGGGTCGCGTGTATCGGCCTTGTGTGGTGACTATCGGGGGTTTGGAGACCCGGGTGGATCCTTTGTTGCTTAGTATGTTAGATTTTGATGTGATATTGGGTATGGACTGGTTGTCTCAGTGTCGTGTTATTCTGGACTGTTGCGCTAAGGCGGCGGCGTAGGCTTTGCCGGGGATGCCACTTATTGAGTGGCGAGATTCGACGAATTATGTTCCCAGTAGGGTGATTTTTAATTTTTAAAGACCCAGCGGATGGTTGGGAAGGGTTGTCTTTCTTATTTGGTCTTCGTGAGGGATGTCAGTGCAGAGACTCTTACCATTGATTCAGTTCCGGTGGTGAGGGATTTTTCGGATGTGTTTCCTGCTGTCGGGCATACCGCCGGACAGGGTTGTCGATTCGGTATTGATTTGGTGCCGGACACCGTATCGTATGGCACCGGCGGAGTTAAAGGAGTTGAAGGAGCAGCTTCAGGAACTCTTTGATAAGGGGTTCATTGGTAGGCCAATATAGATGTGGGTTCTGCATCGAGTCGGCTTTGTTGAGTCTGAGTTGCTATGGTTGATGGGTGTATTGATTTGATTGTTATTGAGCTTATTCGTATTCGGCGTGATCTGTGAGTTACCCCTTCCGTGTTGCGAGGAGTTATGATTTGTTGGTTATAGGCACGTATGGTGCGGTTCTATTAGGGTCTCATAGTAGAATTCAAGTGGGAAGTGTATTGGTTATTGCTCGGTGGATCGCGTAATAGGTATGTCCTTTCGGGTTTGTGTGGTGTCATGTTAGTTGTTTCTCCATGGTAATGATGATTTTCTCTTGGTACTAGACATCAAATTGCGCGTGGTAGTTGATTTTGGGCATGGTGATTTGAGGTGTTTCATGGGGACAAGTGTTTGGATACGGTCGCATATTGCAGCGAAGTTATGTGGAGGTATGATCCTTTGGGTCAGATTCGTGTGTTCTAGTTCTACGATGTGTGATGGTCTCTCAGCATTCTATTGTGGTGGTCCTGGTGAGCTTGCAGTACAGCTCTCTCATTTGAGTCACTTTCCATGATTTGAGTATATTTGGACTGTTGCGTATTGGTACACGGTTTGTAGCTTGGGATTGTATCGATGTGTCATGTCACTAGAGTAGTTGTGTTGGATGAGATGAGGTCATTGAGATCTAGAATGAATGCTATCGGATTCGATTTCAGCATGTTGGAGGAATAATATCGGGTTTCGGCTTAGAAATTTACTATGGTCGTTTCGAAGGAGAGGGAGCTCCATGACTGGTTGATATGAGGAATGGTTGCGACCTTCTGTGTGTTTCACTCATCATTGGCAGTATACGAAGTGTTGGAATAGGCTTTGGTTTGATAAAAGGCTTATTACTGGAATTAGGAGGTTTGGGCAGCTACTGTGATTAGAAGTTATCGCTATGAGTGTTTGAGTTATGTGGTGTATCATGTGATTTCCATCTTGAATTGTGGTCATGGCTTGGTACAGCGTGTTCAGATTTATTCGGTGTATAGATGTGAGATTCTGATCTTATAGATAATTTCGGAAGTGGAAATTTGGTTCTAAGGTTTATGGGATAGGTTGGATTGTCAAATTTCAGTTACATTGTGCTATAGGACCTATATGAGATAGGGTGACATGGGATCACCCCCGGGTATGTGCACGGTAAGGTTATACGGTGATTTGATGATTTTCAGAACAACTCTGGGCACGTTCGAGGACTAAAAAGTGGGGGAGGATGTAATGACCCGACCGATTGTTCTGAGCATATGCACTTCGCTCGCCAGTTCTTGGGCATGATTAGCCCCGTATGATGTATTATGACACATGTAAATCGTTGGTATTGGTTTTCGGGTTAATCGGAACAGATATGGGAGAATGATTCTCAGCTTGAAGCTTTAAATTTGAAAGGTTTGACCAAGTTTTGATTTTTTTTAGTATTCGATCTCAGATTTGGAGTTTTATGATTTAGTTAGCTCTGTTAGGTGATTTTGGACTTGGGGGCGCGTTCGGAATGTGATTTGGAGATTTGTGGTAGAATTAGGCTTGAATTGGTGAAATTGGAAATTTCACATTTTCCGGTCAGCGGTGGAAATCTTGATATAAAGATCGGATTGGAATTCCGGAAATTGGAGTAGGTCCGTTGTGCCATTTGGGACGTGTGTGCAAAATTTCAGGTCATTCAGAGGTGATTTGATAGGTTTCGGCGTCGTTTGTGGAATTTGAAAGTTTAGATGTTCTTAAGCTTGAATACGAGGGTAATTTGGTGTTTTGATATTGTTTTGAGTGATCGAAGGTTCAACTAAGTTTGAATGATGTTATGGGATGTGTTGGCATGTTTGGTTGAGGTCCCGGAGGCCTCGGGTGAGTTCGGGTGGTTGACGGATCATTTTGGACTTTGGGAAGGTAGCAGATTTTTTGGTATTTTTAGTTGCAGAGATTTGTTCTTCGCGTTCGCGAAGAGTATCTGGAGATTTTGGAAGAATTGTTCTTCGCGTTCGCGAAGTATGGGACGTGTTCGCGAAGGGGGAGCAGAGTGCATCGCGAATGCGAGATTAGTAACGCGTTCGCGAAGAAGAGAAGAGGCACATGGGACCCCATTCATTTGGCCTACGCGTTCGCGTGGGTGAGGCCGCATTCGCGTTGAGGAGTTTCAGCAAAGTTTCGCGTTTGCGAGAGGTATGTCGCGCTCGTGTTCGTGTAGAAGGGATTTCTAGTCAGAGGAAATTTGTGCTTCACGAACGCGAGACGGCGGCCGCGCTCACGAAGAAGGACGCACCTGGGCAAAATGTTTAAGTTAAAAATCGAGGGTTTTGGTCCATAATCTCAAAATTCATTAGAGAGATCGGGAGAAGGCGATTTTGGAGGGTATTTTCAGAGGATTGATTGGGGTAAGTGTTCTTCACTCAAATTTGGTTAAATCCCATCATTATGTCTTGATTTTTATCATTTAATTTGGCAACTTGGGGTGAAAATTGGGGAAAATGGAAGAAAATTTGGACAGTTGAATTGGAGATTTTGAGGGGCCATTGAGGTCCGATTTTAATGTTCTTGGTATGTATAGACTCGTGGGAGGATGAGAAGTCTTGTGATGTGATTTTTATTGAAATCCGAGACGTGGACCCGGGGGCCGGGTTTGAGCAAATTCGGGATTTTTGGTCTAACTTGATAATTTTCGTATGGGTTTCATTCCTTTGGCGTATATTGATGATAATATACTGATTTTGGTTAGATTCGGGGCATTTGGAGACCGAATCGAGAGGCAAGGGCGTTGCGGGCTAGAGTTTTGGCTTGGCGTGAGGTAAGTAACGCTTCCAAACTTGGTTCTGAGGGTTCGAAACCCCGAACAATGTGTTCTATGATTACTATTGAGGTGACGCAAATGCCACGTAACAGGTGTGTGGGAGTGCACCGTGAGAATTGCGGCCTGGATCATTCCATGGCACCGCTTAGTAACTCTTTCTTGTTGATATCCGTGTTTCTATCATGTGATTAAGTAAATGTGCTGTAAAAACATGCTAGATATCCTGTTAGGGCGTCACGCCGATACTGTTGAGACCCGAGTGGTCGTTTATTGCTGTCATCTCATTATATTCATCGATATTCTGTACTCAGTCTTGTTCATGCACATCATATCATTGTTTCGGGCTAGTTTCATGACATTGTGAGCCCGTGTTTATGAGATTAGAGAGTGATGACTGAGTGAGGCCGAGAGCCTGATTGTGAGTGATAGTATGGGATCGGGCTGCACGCCGCAGCGGTTATGTTGATGATTATGATAGCGCTTGGGCTGTAGGAGCCCCTCCGGAGTCTGTAACACACCCCCAGTGAGCGCAGTTGATTATATTCAAGGATGGATCTTCCCTTGGTATGGAGATGATCTTCTCCATGAGGCTGGATTGGCCTGTTCCTCGATACTCAAGACTGTTGGTCTGTGATGTGTATATATTCTGGGATGGATCTTCCCTGGACCTTGTGAGCCATATACACTACCGAGTGGTTGTGAGGTTGTTATTGTTATTATTTGGAGATGGATCTTCTCCATAGGCTGGAATGGCCTTCCTTAGTATTGAGTGACTGTTGTCAAAGATGTATATATTCCTGGATGTATCTTCCCCGGTTTGTACGAGCCATATACAGTACTGAGTGGACGAGAATTTGAGATTGTGGGAACATGAAGCACTCAGCATGGTGCATTTCATACAGCATGTGCATTGACATGTAGATAGCAAAGTTATACTTCTTCACCTTGTTCATACATGCTCTGTTTTACTGTTCGAGCTGTTTATTTAACTGAAAGCATGCCTACGTTCTGTACGTTATTTCTGTTATCTTTGATGAGGTTGAGTTAGTCACTACCTATCAGTCAAAAGGTTGGACTTGTTACTTACTGAGTTGGTGTACTCACGTTACCCCCTGCACCTCGTGTGCAGTTTAAGGCACTTTGGATCCAATGGCGATGGTTGATCGAGGCTTCTGGCTTAGGAGGTTATTGAGGTATCTACACGGCGTTCGCAAGCCTTGGCTATCCACCTTACTTACCAATTGTATTTCAGTTGTTCCCTTAGACATTATATTAGATTATGTATTTTCCATAGACGTTCATGCACTCAGTGACACCCTGGTTTTGGGCTGGATTGTATCTATTCTTGGAATTTCTTATGTTTTAAATAGTTCTTTTAATGTTAAAAACTTTCGTAAATGTTTTCAAACTTATTATTATCGGGTGGATTGTTGAGTTGAGGCTGACCTAGTTTCACGATAGGTGCCATCACGACCATGTCGATTTTGGGATCGTGACAATGATGTTGTTTGGGTCATTGTGGACCGAGTGACTAACTCCGCACATTTCTTTGCGGTGATGACTTCCTACTCTTCAGATCTGTTGGCTTAGATTTATAGATTATTCTCCTGCGCGGTATGTCCATTTATATCATTTCGTTACATGGCACATAGTTCACTTTATACTTTTGGAGAGCTATGCAGAGTTAGTTGGTCACGCAGGTTGAGTTGAGTATTGCGTTTCACCCTCAGATGGATGGGAAATCCTAGTGGATTATTAAGATTTTGGAGGATATGTTGATGGCATGCTCTATTGAATTCGAGGGTCAATAGGACCAGTTTCTACCTCTAGTGGAGTTTGCCAACAATAACAGCTATTAGTCGAGTATCCAGATGGCTCCGTATGAGGCCTTATATGAGAGGCGATGCCATTCTTTGTTTGGATTATTTAAGCCCGGTGACGCTAGATTTTTAGGCACAAATTTGGTTCATGATGCTTTGGAAAAGGTGAAAGTGATTCAGGAACGGCTCCGTACAGCACAGTGCAAGCAAAAGAGTATGCTGATAGGAAGATTCGGGATGTGGCTTACATGGAAGGTGAGAAGGTTCTTCTCCGATTGTCGCCTATGAAGGGCATAATGTGTTTTGGGAAGAAGGGAAGGTAGAGCACGAGGTTTACTAGCCCATTTGAGATCTTGGAGACAGTTGGGGAGGTTGCTTATAGGCTTGCATTTCCTCCTAGCCTAGCAGGGGCTAGATCTGGTATTTCACGTTTCCGTACTTTAGAAGTACCATAAAGATAGGTCACATGTTTTGTATTACAACATGGTGCAGCTTGACGAGAATTTGACTAATGAGGAAGAGACGATGGCTATTCTAGACCGGCGGGTTCTATGGTTAAGATCTAAGGATATTCTTTCTATGAAAGTGCATTGGATAGGTTAGCCGATTGAGGAGGTTACTTGGGAGTCCGAGTCCGATATGAGGAGTAGAAATCCACACCTTTTACCAATCCAGGTACATTTTTATGTTTGTTCGAGGATGAATGTTTCTTTTAGAGGTGGAGAATATAATGACCCGATAGGTCATTTTGCATACTAGCTCCCCATTTTGTGTTTCGAGATATTTTATAGCTCTATTAGATGATATATGACTTGCGTGTGTGGTCCGTGTTGATTTTCGTAAGTTTAAATGTGAATGTATAAAGAAAAATGTGATTTTTGAATTTGAAAATGGCTAAAGTTGATCACGGTTAACATTTATAGTAAACGTCCTCGGATCGAAGTTTAGATGATTCTGGTAGATTTATATAATGATTTTGGACTTGTACGGATGTTTAGTTGGGGTCCCAGGTGACCCGAAGACGTTTCGGTGCTTTATGTAAAAAGTTGGAAATTTGAGTTTGAACATTGTAAAATCTGGAGTTTTGGTGATCGATTCTTGATTTTAGATGTTATTTTGATGATTTGAGCTTGCGAGCGAGTTTGTATGATAATATACATATGTGAATATTCGAATTGGATCTCGAGGGTCTTAGGTTAGTTTCGAATAGTCGCGGATTGATAACAGCTGTTGTGTTTGCTGGTGTTGCTGGACTGCAGATCTCGCATTTGCTAGGTTTTGTTCGCAAATGCGAGCCTCGCATTTGCTAGAAAATGTTAGCATTTGCGAAACTGGGGAGGAACTGGCATATTTTCATATATGTAGTTCTTCTCACTTTTGCGAGGTGGTCGGGTATCGCATATGCGATAAAGGGGTCGCAATTGCGACACTGGTGGGCTGAGGGACAGCTTCACATTTGCAAAGCTTAGTTCGCTTTTGCGAAGGGATGGGCCTTCGCAAATGCGAAGGGTAAGTTAAATTTGTGACATATGAGTGGCTCAGACAGTGATCTCATTTTCTATCATTGATTCGCTCTTGCGGAAATCGTAATTGCGAACAAAAGTTCGCAATTTGCGATATCTATAACTGGGTAAAAGGTTGGGATTTCGGGATTTAGCTTATTTTACACCATTTTTGAGACCTAGACTCCATAAAGGCAATTTTTGGAGAGCAATTTCTTCCCAACTTCATAGGTTAGTAACTTTAACTTGTCTTCATTCAATTTTCATTACTTTTCCATGAATTTTCACTATCAAATCTAAGATTCCATAGAGTAAAAATTGGAATTTTGAGTAGAAATTAGGGATTTCGTAAAATTGAGATTTAGATCTCAAATTGAGGTCGGATCTCGAAACAAATTATATATTTGGACTCAAGGGTGAATGGGCAATCGAGATTTGGTCTTAATTTCGATTTTCGACCACGTGGGCCCAAGTAGACTTTTTGTTAACTTTTTCAAATATATTAAAGATCAATTCTTTTTCAAATGAGGGTAGTTTTTAAATTTTGTTTTGACTTGTTTGAATAATAATTGACTCGATTCGGGTGGTTAGGAGGCTTTTTCAAAGGGAAAGCCGTGTTGAATTGTTGATCTTGTTCCGAAAAGAGGTAAATATCGCGGTTAACCTTGATTTGAGAGAATTAGGACATGCTTGGTCTATTTGCTACGTGATCTATGTGTAGGGACGACGTATATGCAAGGTGAAAAGTGTATATGCATTGTCATGGGTTAAGCATGCGGGGTATACTTTATTTTACGTCTTTTATTATACCATGTCTTACTTATTTCATATTTTTACTTGTTAGGTGCTCATACTTGATACATGTTTTACTTGGTATATGTGTCTTCACTAGTTACATGACCTTAATTGTGACGTGTTCTAGCTTATTTCATAATTTTAGTTATTGTACACCTTTATTTGTTACATGTTCTTACATATTATTAGATAGATGCTTTTACCTGTCCCATGCCTTTACTTGCCTTATTGCCTTTACTTATTTCTTGTTTCACTCTACTACGTTATATCGAATTGCATGATCTTTAGATTATTCTTGTATTTTCGACTTGTTGAAGTTGTTGTTGACATATATTGTGAGGTTAGTTTACGAACGTTAAATTGTCTAAACCTTCTTTGTGCGTGTACGTATTTCCTCGGCTAATTATGTGTTTTAGTTCCTTTACATGTTATGTTGTGAGATTCATCGTATTTGGTATTGTTATTGATATTTGGATCAGGTTGCGAGACGCAGCGATATTTTTATTGATATTTGGATTGGGTTGCGCGCCGCAACGGTATTGTTATTGATATTGGGATAGGGTTGCACGTCGCAACGGTGTTGGTATTGATATTGGGATCGGGTTTCCCGTCGTAACGAAAAGGATGTGAAGTAGTTGTTCTTGGTTGTTATGCTCCATTACCGCGTTGTGTTATGAGGTTGTGATGTGATGTTATTCTAGGGCCCTTTTTTGTCTATTTTATTATTTCCGTTCATTACGCAAATATTCGTTTCTGTATATTATTATTGCTTTTCTTCTTATTACTCTTTACAGGTTTATAATGAGTGTATTGTCATAGCCCCGTCACTACTTCGTCGAGGTTAGGTTATATACTCATCGTCATGATCTGGAATCCCAACCACGGGGCGGTTATAGCGCCTAACATCTACTTGCTTGGCAAGTCGACCTCAACCATAGAATTAACCAATTTTTAACAATTTAAAACAAAATAATAGTAATTAACAAGTGGTAAAATCCTAAATGCATATGATAAATCCATAAATAACACGGCGTATACTAATCCTAATAATGTGGAGTCACAAGTATATGAGCGACTAGAATACTACAAATATGGTCTGAATAAAATACATCTATTTTGAAGAAAAATAAACATTACAGACAGAATAAAAGGGGACTTCAGGGACTACGAACACCAAGCAGCTCTACCTCAAGTCTCCTAGGCAAGTCAGATCTGCGCGAACTCCTTTACGCACCGCTGGGACCAATATCAGGATCTGCACAAGAAATGTAGAAGGTGTAGTATGAGTAAAACCGACCCCATATACTCTGTAAGTGTCGAGCCTAACCTCGACAAAGTAGTGACGAGGCTATGACAAGACACTCACTATAAACATGTACGAATAATGATAAAAGAACACCAAAAATATAGGAAAAGGAATTAAACTCATAAGAACGAAACCCGAAGGTCAACTAACAGAAGGCCCCAGAATAACATCATCTCAAAACCTCATATCACAGTTCTGGAATAGAACATTACAGCTACAATCACTACAACACATCATACTCCATTGCGGCGTGCAGCCCGATCTCAACAATATCACAATATTTGTTGCGGCGTGCAACCCTATCCCAATATCATATCAACATCTGTTGCGGTGTGCAACCCGATCCACAACCAATAACGTAATCACAACACAAAAGGTACCAAAGCGTACAAAACACCAAGGATCTACTAGTACAACAGAGAATAACCAATACATCATACTCAGAAACCTCAACAATTCATTAACACAAAAATAGCTAAAGGACTCACAGAATTGGACACAATGTAATAAACAAGTAAGGTAAAGATAATAAAGGCAAGTAAAGACATGAATCAGTGACAATATACAACTAATACAGGTAGGAACATATAGCAGGTAAGAAGGTATTGATTGAAGAATGAATGAACCGAAACATATAGCAACTAATTGACAGATAACAAGTAAGGCATGAATAATAAGTAAGGCACGAATAACAAGTAAGGGCATGTATCAAATCAGAGCATGTAACGAGATATAACATAGAATAAATAAAGATATAAAGGTAAATATCAAAACCTGCATGCTTGAACCCATGGAAACGCATATGCACTCGTCACCTCGCAAATACGTCGTTCCCACACATAGTTCATGTAGTAAATAGACCAAACAAGTCTTAATTCCCTCAAGTCAAATTTAAACACAACACTTACCTCTTTCTGCAACCAAATCAAAACTCAACCACGACTTTTTCTTTAAAACATGCCTCCAAACCAATAGAATCTAGCCAAATATCGTTCAAACAATTCAAAATAAGCTTTAGAAACTACCCACGAATGAAAAAGGTTCAATCTTTAGCTAAATTTTAAAAAAAAAAGTCAACAAAAGTCAATTCCAGGATAGCTTGGTCAAAACCCGAGATTCGGACCAAAACCCGATTATCCATTCATCCCCGAGCCCGATTATGTGATTTGTTTCCAAATCAGACCTCAATTTGAGGTCTAAATCTCAATTTTTTAAAATCTCTAAATTCTACCTCAAAACCCCGAATTTCTACCATGAAATTCTTAGGTTTGATGTTAAAAACTCATGAAAAGTAATTGAATTTGATTGAAAACTAGTTAAAGATGCTTACCAATGATTTTTGGGAAGAGAAATTTCTTCAAAAATCGCCTCTACAGTGTTTAGGGCTGAAAATGGTGAAAATTAGCAAAGTCCCGATTTTTCCTCTTTTACCCAGCTGCAGGTGTCGCATTTGCAAACACTTGTTCGCCAATGCAAAGTCCGCAAATGCGACACAATGATCACAAATGCAATTAGAACATCAAACAACCAATCATCGCAAATGCGACGAACTACACATCCATCGCAAATGCGAGCTTAGCTTCGTAAATGTGAAGCTGCCCCAACACTACAGTGCATCACAAATGCGATGAAAGAGTCGCAAAACCGATCACTGTGCAGATCACAAAAGCGACAAATTCTTCGCAATTGTAAAGACCCACCCCCATCCCATGTTCGCAAATGCGATCATTTGACCGCAAAAGCGAGGATCGAAAATGCGAGCCTGATCTCGCAAAAGCGAGATCTGCAACTGAACACCAGCAACTGCTGGGCACCAGTAGTTGCATAACCATCTAAACTCATCCGATACTCACCCGAAACTCACTCGAGCCCCCGGGCTCCAAATCCAACATGCACACAAGTGTAATAACATCCTACGAACTTGCTCGCTACCTCAAATCACCAAAATAACATCAAATAACGAGAATCGATCATCAAAGCTCAAAGATTTCAACTTTAAAACACAATTTTCACAATTTTCTACATAATGCGCCGAAATGCACTCAGGTCACCCCAGACCCCAACCAAACATGTGTACAAGTCCAAAAGCATCATACGACATATCATAATCGTCAAAACACCAATCTGAGGCGTTTACCCAAAACGTTGACCGTGGTCAACTTTAGCCTCATTTTAAGTCAAAACTCACATTTTCATCAAAAGTTTACGTAAAAACTTTTCGAAAAACAATACGGACCATGTACGCAAATAGATAAACATCAAATGAAGATACGAGAGGTCTTGGAACACAAAAATAAGGGCTAGTACACAAAACAACCTATCGGTCATCACATTCTCAACCTCTAAAAGAAGCGTTCGTCCTCGAACGGACCTAGAAAAGTACCTAGACGGGAAAAAAGGTAGGGGTATCTACTTCGTATATCGGACTCGTACCCCCACGCAGCCTTTTCAATCGACTGACCTCTCCATTGCACTTTCACATAAGGAAAACTCTTGGATCTCAACTTACGAACCTACCGATCTAGAATAGCTGCCGACTCTTCCTCATAGGTCAAGTTCTCGTCAAGTTGAACCGTGATAAAGTCTAAAACATGTGATCTGTCCTCATGGTACTTTCGAAACATGGAAATGTGAAATACCGAATGTACCCCTACTAGGCAAGGAGGCAATGCAAGCCTATAACCAACCTCCCCAACTCTTTCCAAGATCTCAAATGTGCCAATAAACCTCGAGCCCAACTTGCCCTTCTTCCCAAACCGTATCACTCCCTTCATAGGCGACACTCAGATAGAACCTTCTCACCCACCATGTAAGCAACATCTCGAACCTTCCGGTCTACATAAATCTTCTGCTTGGACTGAGCTGTACGAAGTCATTCCTGAATCACCTTGACCTTCTCCACAGCATCACGGACCAAATCAGTGCCCATCAATCTAGCCTCTCTGGGCTCAAACCACCCAATCAGCGAACGACATTGCCTCCCATATAAGGCCTCGTTCAGAGCCATCTGGATGCTCGACTGATACATATTGTTGTAGGCGAACTCTGCTGGAGGTAAAAACCAGTCCCGTGAACCTCCGAAATCAATAACACATGCACGTAACATGTCCTCCGAGATCTGAATAGTGCGCTTGTATTGTCCGTCCATCCGAGGATGAAATGCGGTACTCAACTTGACTTGCGTGCCCAACTCACCCTCCAAATATGCGATTTTGAATTGCGTGCCTCAGTTAGAATTTATGGAAATGGGTACACCATGCATGTGGATAATCTCCCGGACGTAAATCTAAGCCAACCAATCTGCAAAATAGGAAGTCATCACTGGAATGAAGTGTGCGGATTTCGTCAACCGGTCCACAATAACCAAGACTGTGTCATATTTCCTCAAGGTCCGTGGTAAGCCTACCACAAAATCCATAGTGATGTGCTCCCACTTCCACTCTGATATCTCCAATCTCTGAGTCAATTCACCTTATTTCTGATGCTCGTACTTTACCTGTTGACAATTCAAACACCGAAAGACATAAGCAACAATATATTTCTTCATTATTCGCCACCAATAGTGTTGTTTCAAGTCACGGTAAATCTTCGTGATACCTGGGTAAATAGAATAGTGCAAACTATGAGCCTCCTCAAGGATCAACTCTCTCAACCCATCAACATTCAGAATAAAAATCTAACCTTAAAGCTGCATAACACCATCATCATCAATCACCACTCCTTAGGCCCACCTCATTGCGTCGTGTCCTTCAACACCAATAAGTGAGTATATCATCAAACTGGTGAGACTTGATATGCTCCAACAACGAGGACTGTGCCACAACGCAAGCAAGAATCCAGCTAGGCTCCAAAACATCCAATCTCACAAATCAATTGGCCAAGGCTTGAGCTAGTGGTCTCTCTACCACCGGTAAATATGCCAAACTGCCCACGCTCTAAGCCTTCCTACTCAATGCATCGTCCACTATATTGTCCTTCCCCGAATGATATAATATGGTGATATCATAGTCTTTCAACAACTCTAACCATCTCTGCTGCCGCAAATTAACGTCTTTTTGCCTGAACAGGTGCTGGAGACTTCGATGGTCGGTATAGACCTCATATTGAACGCAGTATAGATAGTGCCTCCAAACCTTCAACTCGTGAACAATGGTTGCCAACTCAAAATCGTGAACAGGGTAATTCTTCTCATGAACCTTCAACTACCGAGATGCGTAGGCAATCACCCTACCGTCCTACATCAACACTGCATCAAGTCCAATACGCAACACATCACAATACACGGTGTAAGATCCCGAACCTATAAAAACCACCAACATTAGGGTTGTACTTAATGTAGTCTTGAGCTTCTAAAAGCTCATCTCACACTCGCCAGACCATCTAAAAAGAGCACCATTCTGGGTCAACTTGGTCAATAGGACCGAGATAGTTGAAAACCCCTCCACGAACCGCTGATAATAACCCGCCAAACCTAAGAAGCACCAAATCTCTGTAGCTGAAGTAGGTCAAGGCTAGTTCTAAATGTCCACAATCTTCTTAGGATCTACAACATGGCCCAAAGAGGCAACCAAGTACAACCAGAACTCACACTTCGAGAACATGGCATATAACTAACGATCCCTCAAAGTCTGAAGTACGATCCGAAGAGCTGCTCATGCTCCTCTCGACCGCGGGAGTAAACCAAGATATCATCGATGAAGAAAATCACAAAAGAATCCAGATAGGGCTTGAACACCCGGTTCATCAAATCCATAAAGGTTGCTGGGGCATTAGTCAAGCCAAATGACATCACCAAGAACTCGTAATGACCATACTGAGTCCGAAAACTGTCTTAAGGACATTCGATGCCATAATCTTTAACTGATGGTAGCCAAATCTTAAGTCAATCTTCGAAAACACCTTGGCACCCAGAAGCTGGTCAAATAGGTCATCAATCCTCGACACAGATACTTGTTCTTGATATTGACCTTATTCAGCTGCCTATAGTCAATACATATCCTCGTAGAGCCGTCTTTCTTCTTTACAAGCAACAGTGGTTCACCTCAAGGCGAGATACTAGGTCTAATGAATCCCTTGTGAAGCAAATCCTGCAACCGCTCCTTCAATTCTTTCAACTCAATTGGGGCTATATGGTATGGTGGGGTAGAAATGGGTTGAGTGCCCGGAACCAAGTCAATGCAGAAGTCGATATCTTTGTCGGGTGGCATCCCCGACAAACATGTAGGCAAAACCTCTAGGAACTCACGCACAACTGGAACCGAATCCATGTAAGGAACCTTCGCACTAGAATCACGGTATAGGCTAAATACGCCATACACTCCTTCTCGACCAAACACCGAGCCTTCACATATGAAATAACCCTGCTAGTAGAATAGCCAGGAGCCCCTCTCCACTCCAATTGAGGCAATTCTGGCATGGCTAATGTCACAGTCTTGGCGTGGCAATCTAAAATAGCATGATAAGATGACAACCAATCCATGCCTAAGATCACGTCAAAATCCACCATATCAAGTAATAGAAGGTCAACTCTAGTCTCATATCTCCCAATAGTGACCAAACAAGCACGATAAATCCGATCTACCATGATAGAATCCTCAACAAGAGTAGACACATAAATAGGAGCACTCATAAAATCACAAGACATATTCAAATATGAAGCAAAATAGGGTGACATATACGAATTGGTGGAACCTGGATCAAACAGAACTGATGCATTTCCATGGCAAACTGGAACAATACCTGTGATGACTGCATTCGACTACTCTACCTCAGGTCTAGCTGGGAATGCATAGAAACATGGCTGAGCGCCATCACTCTGACCTCCACCTCTCGGACGACTTCTAACTGGCTGGCCTCCACCTCTAATGGCCTAACCACCACATCGGGCTGCCTGACCCTCGCCTCTTGCTGGCTGAGCGGGTGATGGAGCAGCCGGTGCCGAAATTATGGCACGTGTACCGTTCTGTGGTCTGCTGCTCCTCAATTTAGGACGGTACCTCCTGATATGACATGCGTCCCGCACTCAAAACAACCCCTCGGCTGGCGTAATTGTTGAGTTTGAGATAATCCCGGATGACCACCATCGTCTGTAACGGTGGTGTACTGATCGGAGATGAAGGTGTACTGAATACTGGCTAGTCTAAACGAGGCCCATATGCGTTATGACCACCTGAAGAACCATGTAACCCCTGAAGTGCTGAATGAACGAGCGTGATAGGATGGCCTCTAACAAATGAAGCTCTGCCTCCACATGAGGCACCATAAAACCACCGGAATGACGAGGCCTCTTCTCAGATGCCACCTCTCTGCCCCGACTACGAATCCTCTTGATCCATCTAGCAATATCTATAACCAGGTTGAAAGAAATATTATCCTCAATCTCTTTTCCATCTGTAGCCTGATATTATAAGTAAGGTCATTTATAAATCTCATCACCATATCCCTCTCAGTAGGGATCAAGATAGCTCCATAGCGTGATAGATCCACAAATCTGGTCTCATACTGGGTAACAATCATGCTACATTGCTTGAGGTGCACAAACTGGCTGCGTAGACCTCTCTATTAGTGAATAGGATGAATTTCTCTAAAAATAGCTATAAAAACCTATCCTAAGCGAGTGGAGGTGAACCTGCTGGTCTACCCCTAACATACTCCTGTCACCATCTCGTGGCAGAACCAGTCATTTGAAACACTGTAAAGTCGACTCTATTGGACTCCACAATACCCATGTTACGCAATACCTCATGGCAACGGTCCATGAAATCCTGGGGTCCTCAGAAGGTGTACCACCAAAATGAATAGGAAATAGCTTGGTGAATCTGTCCAATCTCTTCAGTCCTCTGATGACAATGAGGCGCCCTCCCTGGACTGTGTAGCAACAACAGGCTGAGCTACTCCAACTATTGGAATTGTCGGAGTCTGATATCCGTGAGCCACCTGCTCTAGAGTGTGGGTAGCGGGAGTTTGGGCTCCTCTTCCAGCTTGAGAAACAGCTGGTGCTATAGAAAATACACCGGTCTAGGCCACACTCTCCATAAGGCCCACTAAGTGGACTAGAGCGTCCTGAAGTATGGGGGTGGCAATGAACCCCACTAGGACCTGAGTTGGTCCAACTGGCACAGGTGGAGTAGGGATCTCCTCCTCTTGCTCAATCTAAGGCTCTGTAATAGGTGATTCTGCATGGGCTCTAGACTGAGCTCTGCCTCTGCCTCTGGCCCTACCTTGGCCTTGACCTCTACCCCTGGTTACCCCTGGTAGTGGCAAAACTTGGGGCTCCAACTCCTGACCAGTTGTGGATGTTGTGCGTGTCCTCACCATCTGTGAAAGAATAAGAATGGAATGATTCAAACATCAGTAATAGAATAAAGTCGCACGATAAAGAAAGAAGTGACACTTACTAAAGCTTTATAACCTCTAATTGTGAACGTTTAAAGGCTATAGAAAAAGGTGTTCTTAAAGGTTGAAGCTTATTTTGGAGAAGGTAACTATCCTGGCTAACCTCGACTTGACGGAATTTTTCCTAAAATGGACTTATGTTCTACTTGCTACATGTTTGGGGTGACGTATACACGAGATGACGAGTATATATACGGATACATAGATAGTTTTATGCTTGGGGGTAGATTTTAGGCTTCTTTATACCTTGTTTAAAAACATGTTTTACTTGTGACATGCTTTACTTATTTGTAGGACAACTTGATCATTCTTATTCATGCTAGAAATCATGTCTAGGATTTTGATGTTTTTCATTTGAACATGATGGGCTATATTTATGTCAGATTATATATTATAGTAGTAGTCATACATAATACACATGCGTAGATCCATGTATATTTATCTCTCTTGTCCATATGCATCATATATACTTATCTTTTGTACATATGGATATATCTTTGCATATGGTTCTCCTATATGGATTGAGGATATTGTACAATGGAATATTTCGTGCAGTTGCCATGATTATAGAACGACAGTTTGTTTAGTTCGTATTAATGACTGATTACAGAGATATTGACATTTGAATGAATTTTAATCTATTCCTCTAGAGTCACGTAATTACCCATACTACTATAACGATCCGATCGGTCGTTTTGAGCTTTAGAATTACGGCCAGTGGTTCGAGGTATTGAGTGGATTCATATTGTGTTTTATGACTTTTGTGTTTGGTCAGATTCGATTATTGAATATTTTGAGATTTATTTGGATGAGTGGTTCTCATTTTAGGAGTTTAAGTTGGAAATATCGACCGAGGTTTGATTTTTGTGAAAACGACCCCGGAACGGTATTTTTATGGCTCTGATAGGTTCGTATTGTAATTTTGGATTGAGCGTATGCCCGAAAATGAATTTGAAGGTCCCTAAACTAATTTGGCATATTTGCCGAAAGTTGGCAATTTGAAGGTTTAGAAATTCCTTAGGTTTGTCTATGGTTTGACTTTATGGCTTTCGGGTTCGTTTTTTGGTTTTGGGACTTGAAATAGGTCCATTTGCTATTTTGAACTTGTTTGCAAAGTTTGGCGTCATTCCGAGTTGATTTGATTGGAATCGGAGTCGTAGTTGTGTTTTTAGAAGTTCTTGAGTTTCTTTGTTAATTTCATGTGTTTTGATGTCCAATTCGTGGTTCCAGATGTCATTTTGATATTTTTATCATGCGAGCGAGTTCATATGATGAAATTAGACTTGTGTAGAGGTTTGGTGCGGAGCCCCGAGGGTTCGTGTGATTTTCGGACGCGTTCCAGAGAGTTTGTAGAAGATTCAGAGTTGCTTGTGTTTCTGATCTCGCATTTGCGAGAAAAGGGCCGCATTTGCAACAATCACTTTTGTGAACAAGTATCCGCATTTGCGTAGAATTTAGGGACTGGCATGCGAAGCCAGCCTCGCATTTACAATGGTGGCCTGGGCTGTGGGGAGGTCGCTTTTGCGAAAGGCCACTTTTCGCATTTGCGACATATATATTCGCATTTGCGATGTGTGTAGAACTATCCAAGCTTCGCTTTTGCGAAGTAATCTCCGCTTTAGTGAGGGCTCGCATTTGCGTACCCGAAGTCGCAAATGCGACATCTACACCTAGTTATATGTTTTGTGAGACGGGATTTTGGTCTCATTTTTCACATCTTTGAACCATAGACTCGATAGGAGGCGATTTAGAGATGGGTTTTTCATCTACAATCATTGGGCAAGTGATTTTGATCAATTTCTAACTATATTACATGATTATATATGAGATTTAACATAAAAATTTAGAGAATCAAAGTGAGATTTTGGAAAATTTTGTCTATGTTTTGAAAAATAAAAATTTGGGATTTGAGAGTCGAATTGGACTCGAATTTTGAAATAAAATACATATATAGAATCGTGGGGTTATGGATAGTCAGAATCTACCCTTGGACCCGAGTTTTGACCGGACAGGCCTGGGGTTGACTTTTGAAGAATTTTGTAAAGATCATGGCTTTATTAATTGTAATTGGTTTCTCTTGCATTGGTTGATGTTATTAAGTCATTTTTGGTTAGATTTGAGCCGTGTGGAGGCAAATTTTTAAAAAAAAAAGCTATCTTTGAGTGTTGATTTGGCCTAGTTGAGGTAAGTATCTTGCCTAACTTTGTGTAGGGGAACCTACCTCTTAGGGATTGGTTTGATTGTACTATTTGAATTATGTGGAGGACATGTACATGAGGTGACGAGTGTGTACACGACCTTATATGTGAAAACTTGACCGATTTAGACCCTTAGGCTTCTTATGTACATTTAATTGAAGTTTCCCTATCATGTTATATCCTCCATTATTAAATTTACCCTTAAATGCTTTATTTGAAGTCGTTAGTTCATGTTCTATCTTTTATTGCCAAATATACTCTTATATGCTTCAATTGAAGTTGTTGCCTCTTTTATTGTCATGTTATCTCTTTCATAGTTGAGTTATTCTCATTTGAAGTCATTGTTACATGCTATCTCTTCCATTGTTGATTTATTCTTATTTGAAGTCGATGTTACATGTTAAGTCTTTCATTATTGAGTTTATTCTTCTGTTTCATTGTGTTGTGGTAATTCTTATGTTGATTTACTTGCCGTACTCCTGTGTTATTGTCGTTGTTGTTATACTTAGTGTTTTTGAGCCATGGGCTATGTGTGGCTGTGGCATTGGAATTGTTGTGTGTTGTGGCATATGAGCACACGTTGTGCGAGTTGTTATATTGTGTTGTTATGTTTTCTTTCGGCACATGTGGAATTGTTGAGAGGATTGTCGGGTGTTTGCACATGAGTTGTCCGTGCTATTGTTATTATTGATATTTGATGATTGATTAATTCTTGAAATTTTGGCCAAAATAGTATCTGATATACTATATTAATTTTAGGTTTAGTTGTGATTGTGCTTTATGTTGGACTCCAATTGAATAAGTCCTTATTTATTTTCACTTTGTAGCATATTAAAAATAGAAATAAAGACATATAGTGTTGTATTTCTTAAAGATCATCTTATATTACATATAAAAGATTACACAAAATGAAATTTCGCAAATAAAAAATCAAATTGGCCAGCAATTACATTCTTTAATTCCAGATGATCATAAAGAAGGTTTAAGAGATTCAACTTTATTCTCTACAAGGTGTTGAGTTTATTAAGAAGATCCAAATTGGTATTCTTTCAACAATATGTTTAAGACATGAAAGAAGACTAAAACAAGAAAGAAAATAAATCATTTCAGAGGAAACAAGAGAGAGAAATCTTTCCAGATGAAACCCATATAGATAACTGAAGGAAAAAGGTCAAAAAAAATGAAGAAGGTGAAAAATAAATAAGAAAGGTGAAAAAATAAGAAAGAATGGTGAACAAATGAGGAAGAAATGAGGATATAACTTAAATAAGGAGAATATTTATTAAAAAACAAATTTGAAAGAGGGTTAGGCTAATTAGCCATTATTTTCTGTTAGGTGGGCCATTTTCTGTTAGGTGGGCCATTTTGATGGCTTTTTTCAGCTGTCACGCGCTCCCAAGCAAGTATTTACACACGTTTATGCCGGGTCAGCAACGAGGGAATTTTAATAAGAACAATATAGTTCTGGGGATTCTGGGAACACCGAATAGTTTAAGTAGGAAACTAACAAAAATATTAGTTTAAGGGATTTTAGGGTATTAACTCATTTTACCCATTGATTTGGAGTACGAAACTTGATAAGAGTTGTCCTCCATTAAATAAAGCTTCAAAGTTTCGAATTCAAAAATCGGGTTTTCAAAATTGGATTCAATTTTGATTGGGTGCTGCGGTAAATAATTAAAAATACTTTAAGGAGCTTATATCTATTTTCGTGCAATTTGGTGAAAATATCGAACAAAGTAGGATTTTTCGTCATGTATCAAAGGACGAACTTGCTACAGTTTGACTGAATTGTATATATTTTGTGACAAAAGTATAGCTACTTCTAAAAATTAAAAAAACCTAGCGAATACGGGGTAAATGAGATAAGTCTATAATTTTGTATATATACGAAGAAAAATCCCCAAAAGAAATATACCTCATTGAACACATGCTTAACCAAAAGGTGAAAGAACTTTTTTTCTTCATTCGGTTTGCAAGCCCATTCAAAAACATTACATTGTGTAAAACATGACAAGCCATACTTGTGTGAGGGTTTAGTATTCACCTTTCACCGTCACTCTCTCCCCACTCCCTTGCAGTACACTCCCCAAGCCAATGGACGGCCAAGTTTCTGAAATGCTGAAAGTACTTGTATCAACAATAACTTTCATTACACATTGTGTGGTAAGCTGCAAACTCAAGCTAACATAGCTTTGAAGAAATTTTTTGGACTACTGAAATATTAGATGAATTATGATTTTACTATTGAAACTCCAAAAACCATTTCAACAAAATTTTCGATGCATGATGTATGGAAAAGCCTTCAATACCTTTCTTCTTTTCCATTTCACTTCCAAGGAGCAAAAATTAACTACAAACTGTTAGTCTTCATCTTATCCTCTTTAAAATGGTTCCGAAGACAACAGTCAGGAATACAAGCATCACCCACTTTTCCCATTCCCGTCCATATGTTCCCCAAGACAATAGGCAAACATAAAAATCAGAATATGAATGTAGGAAAAAAAAATTACACCATCATGCTAACTACTACTACATAAGAAACCAAGCTCTCTGGGAAGGATGACATACCCAAAAGTCCTTCAGAACTGATCATGACAGCTCTGTTATCACCCGTTCACATTTTTCTTCCAAAATCTTCACAGCTTCAGTAAACAGCACCTCAGGTGGCAATGCTCCAGTTGACTCTATAGTAACTAGAGAGATTCACGAGAAATAACATAAGTTATCTGAATATCAAGCTATTTGATCGGATGAATTAGCCCCGAACGGTAAAACATTTATCACCAAGAAGCCCAGAATTGTCTTCATCCAGCAATTGAAAAAATAAGCACAAATTGCTCTCATGTTACAACCAACCTAAAGGACAAGAATCTGTTTCATCTTGAACTTCAAAATATGTACAACATTCTAACATATTACACTCAACCAAACACTTTGAAATGCAGAATGAAATGCAGAATTTCGAAGTGGTGAGTAAGTTGCAATTATATTCTCAATACCCTAAAATCTCTGTGCACTAGAAGTTAAATATCACAGACTGAAACAAAATTAATCTGCTAGAAGCAAAGGCAAAAAGGGTAGCACAATGCACAAAGCATCCCAAATTCACGTAGGGTCCGGGGAAGGGCCGCACCCCTAGGTGTGTGATGTAGACAGCCTGCCCTACTGCAAGCATTAGTGGCTGCTTCCACGGCTTGAACCGAGACCTATAGGTCACAGGAGACAACTTTATCGTTGCTCCCCGAAGAAACTGAAAAATACTACTAATATTTCCTACCACTATTTTCTTTGACAAAGTGTGTGTCTATATATATATAT
>NW_017672104.1:171227-180489 GCF_001879085.1 Nicotiana attenuata
TATATATATATATATATATATATATTATTGTTTCTCACCAAAATTACCTCCGTAAACTCAAACGGGGGAAATCTTAATAGTCCAGTTGGTTGGTTATCTTGGTTATCTAAACGTTCACCTTGTTGGTAAGGGGGTTTGATTCTTCACCTTGTAATGCCCTTCCTCATTCCCCCTTCCCCTTCCCCCTTATGTATAATAAAACTAAAAAAAGAAAACCCCAAAGAGAAATTGAAACTCAAAAATTTTGAATTTAAGATCACTCACAAGAAAGTAGATACATAAGGAGACAAGGATGTTTGTCTATTTAAAGGATGCCAAGAGCTTTGGAGGTCTCTGCATATAATACACAACCAATTAAACACACTGCTATTACTACACTTACAGATGAAATGGTCCTTTACACGTCTCACTGCTACATTCTTATCCCAACCTTCCTCTCTGATGCATTCCCTGCAAAGGGTGCAAGCCCTCGGTCGTGCAACAGTTGCCCTTTTTTTACCTATACATTAATGCTTGTTAGAACAGTGGAAAGATCAACATTGCTTCAGCTTTGTGCTTTGAACTGCAATTGCTGACCTAATTAAATCAACGACTGACAGATAAATGTCACTTTACCTTTACCAATATCTTCAATATCGAACACCTTAACCGGACATTTCTTCACAAGTTCTTCTGCTTCATCATCTTCAATATCTCGCAATAATACAACCTTCACTAACCAAATAAAATGATTAAAACCAAGCATTTACTGAAATTGATAGACTGCAATTTTAAGAAGTGAAATTTGAATAATAATAGTTGGAAGGTATTTTCTATTAACAAAATCGAATATGGTGAAAAAGTCTATTAACCTCAGGGAGCATCCTGTACCAAGCCGTAGCCACAGGAGACCACTTTGCATGTGTCTTACCCATGCCTTTAACAGCATGAGCTTCTAGCTCGATCTCCTACAAAGAAGGCACAAAAGTTCTCCAGAAGTAAATTAAACACCTTAATTGCTTAGAATTTTTACCACTAAAATTTGACAAAGTAAATGTTGGTTTAACAGAGACAAATATGCATTATTTAAGAAAAACAAGAAAGCAATAACATTTGTGGATGAGTTAGTGCACTACGTAGGAGGAGTCAAAGGGTGTTTGTGCAATTTCCCATTCTTGGTCAGATGGGTATTTTAGATCTTCAAAAAATTTGTATCAAATGGTTGTCGAGCAGTATCTTCATTTAGTAATGCAAATAACAAAAAGGATATAAAAGCACTGGTAAAAGTGCAACTTATTTTGTGAAATAACAAAAGAGCAAAGAGTTGATGATCAAACAGTGACTACAATGTCAAAAGAAATAAATCAAACATTTGCTCTAATAATTTTCTTCCTTTGTTTTTTGCTTTTTCAACAGAAAACAGCATAAAAGAACATACGCTACCTGACCAGGTCCAAGTTTAGCTATAATGATATCTGCATCTCTCGGGGCAATTGGGCCATTCGAGAATTCTGGTAGAGAATCCTGACTACAGCTGAATGAAGTATAAGTTTTTGGTTTCGCAGACGAATTTGATGCTTGACTTTCCGTTCCCAGTATGAATTCACTGCCATTGGGTAACCACTTTAGCTCACTGGACAAGACTGCGATTTTTAACACAGAAATGCAGAAAAAATTATTAACTCGCATATGACTAGTGGCAATCAAATGAAGAATCACACACACACGAAAGAATAGACAATGGAAAACTAAATGACGAGAAAATTTTCAAGATATAAAGCATACTAATAGTACCTCTAAGTCGATCGCCACCTTTTTCACAATGAGCATGGAGTTTGAAAACAATTGTATTCTTTTCATTAGGCACATCATTTTCTGGAAAACATAAACAAGTAATTAGTCACCATTATTCCTATCAAAAGCAAATCCTTCAGGAATTAGAAGGAAACACAATAGTAACTACTAACTACTCATACGGTATTACAAGAAGATCTAACACCTGACATATACTCAAACAGCCTTGGATCGACCTTAATTGGAATGAGACCAAGTCTGTGAGCGAGCACTTCATCTTGGATAATGGATGTATTGTTTGCAATAAGAACTTTTTCAATAGCCACAGTTGGGACCTGCATGACGAGGCAACATCGGAAATAAATAAACTTTATCATACATCAAATACCAAACACAATTTCAAGCAAGTATTCGGGCAGAGGAATTAACCCCAAAAAAAGCCATAATCCGTTCAGAGGAATAAAATTATATATGCTCCAATCATTCAGCGTTCATGTCCTTTAATTAACCAATACATTTTTACCGGGGAGGAGGTAGAAGGTATGTAACGGGTTGGGCCAAACCAATAGCTCTAGTTCAAACATTCACCGACTATGTAAAATATTAAACTTAGAACCCAGTTACTAACACATAATATTGCTATCCCAATTTAGAACCCATATAGTTCAAATCGTAGCTCGGCCTCTGCATTTTTATGGTCCGATAAAAAAGGCTTGCTAATCAAATGTGACTCCACTACTAACTCAATTAAATAAGCTTCATAGTTTATCTAAAGAACAACACAAACAGTAAAACAAAACCAATCGTGTGTGTGTGTGTGTGTGTGTGAGAGAGAGAGAGAGAGAGAGGTGCGCACCTCAGCAATGAGAATTCTACGAAAGGCGTTGGCAAGGGAAGGATCAATACCAATCATGTCAAACTCCAATTCGTCGTCATCAAGTCTCACAACTTCCACTTTGAAATTGTTGCGGAATTGCTCGAACTGCACGCTGTTATCGACACCCATAGAAGCATAGGCACCTGAGTATTGTATATTCTGGGTATTAGTGGGAGCTAAAAAATCACACATAACGCGAGTCCTCTGGAGCTCGAGGTGTGGGGGCAACTTCCCCTGCGGCACGTCCGGCAAATCCCATACTGAAATCTTTGCTATTTTAGGAGAATCAATGCTCTCCCCTTGTGTCGATATGCTCTCGGTATCCATGCTCTCGCTCTCTGTCGGGGAACCCATGGGCAAAGTTGTCCGGCTGAGCGTCAAGGGTTTAGGGTTTTAAGGAATCATAAGGATTCTCTTTATATCTTCATTCTGAATCTTTTTATGCAACTGAGGCGGGTTGGCTAACAGGACAGCACAAAACAAGGGCATTTGCATCAGTAGCCACATTTTGGGGCTGCTGCTTAAAATTAGTTAACATTTGTATATAAAATATAGCCACTTGTATCGACGGCACACAACACCGGTAACATACACTATACAAAAAAGTTTAGGTAAGGTCAATGGCTGAATTTGAACTACTCACCACTCCGTTTTCTCACCACCACAACATTATTGAAGAAATCATTGAATTCATTGAGGTGGGCCCACTACAAACAGCCACTCTCATACAAGTGCGGATTCAGTGCATTAGTTACAGGTTCCCATGAACCCAGTAACTTTTGTTTAGATCCTGTATTTGTATTAAAAATTTATTAAATGTATATGAATATTTAGCTTGGAACTCAGTCCGTTAATCCAGTTATTATCGTATTGAGTTGAGATTTTTATAGGAACCCATAAACTTAAGATGCTGGATCCGCCTCTGCTCTCATAGTCATTGGATGGCGTTAATGCTATTTTCTTCTTACAATCTCCTATTTTCTTCTGCTCTCCTATTGTATATTGCTTTTCTATGTGGCTTTAGTTCATATAAAATGAGGAGGCAGCGGAGAAATGGCTATATTTGAATATATTGTAAATTGTGACTATGTTCTTAACAACATCATTAAAAGTGGCTATATGATGTCATTTCCACAACAGAATATGGTTATTGGCAAGCAAATCGTTTGGTTATCAGAATTAAAAAACTCCTGTATATTATGTGGAAAAAAGACCTCAAGTATTTTCCAGAAAACCTTGTGCTCACATTTTTGCTTTAAAAGCACTAAATTCATCCTCTAACAATGTTATCTCAGTTTCGCCTGCGCCTCAATGCACGATAGTAATTACAGTAAGATATTTTGTTTTGTATATTGTATATTTGTAGGCTATATCTGAAGGGTCATAAGAATAAAATTGGAAGGAAGTTTCAATATATGTACTGAATCTACTGACGTTAAGAACACCTATAATGATGTCCAGGGTTGTCCTCTTCATTTGCAGAAAGAGCCACTACACAAGGAAAGGAAAACTATTTACCATGTTTCCTAGGAGGCCCCTTGAACCAATTTCTGGCTCCTATTGCAGTCAGGGCTCAATCATACATCTTTTTTCTTTGGAAAGTTTTCGTTTAAGTTGGCTAAACTTTTGCGAATCTTTTTGTACTAAAAAGCCAAACTTTCAGCATTTTCTTCAATTAACATGATGCTTGTTTGTTGCAATGCAGAAATTTACATTATGATGTTCCATAGATTAAAGTGAGTCGCAAATTAGATCTAACTTCTGTGTACCTACAAAAAAAAAAAGGAAACAGGATGAAATAAAGAGCGGAAGAAATGCAGCTCAGACGACACTTGGATTGTGTTCTGAAGGTGAGTATTTGGAGTTATCATCTTCAGTGCTCTTGAGTTTTTGAGGAGGTAAGCTGTGCTTCGGGAGCTGGTCACTCGCCTTTTCTCTTGATTCCTTTATGCTAAGGGATGTATAAACTGTCATTCCACCAAGAGCTGTAACGGCGCCACATATACTTATCCACCCTGGATCTGAACCAAACAGGAAATATCCTCCTAGTAGGATCACACAAGTCTTGAATTGTCCTAAAACAACGTGTGATGTCGCTGATGTAGCTCTGCATGGAAAAGTTACGGTTTTATGACAAAATAAGTAATGTTCGCATTAATAAGAAAATAGTGTCTCTCACCCAAGTGCTAAAGCTCCAGACCATTGCAAGAGAAACCCAAGTAAAGCTGAAATTAGAATAGCAGTCGTATTATGGACATCCCATTTGAAGGATAGCACTCCAGGAGGATCTAACCACGGCATCAGAGCTACCAAGAAGAAAATCGTCACTGGGGTTGTCCTCCACATCAACCTGCATTAAAACATTTGGTATTCATTAAGTATATTCAAGCACAACGTCACTTGCTATCATAATGTATTTAAATGAAAAGAAAAGAGAAGCACTTCTTACGCGAGAGCAGTCCAATTGGTTTGTTTCTGGAGACTTGACCAAAGAATTTTATTTACAGCGCTTGGAACAATCCATGCTATTGCTATACAAGCCCCAAATAAATTAAATTCCAAGTCTGTGACAGTTGCAACTGCAACGCCTACTGACACGACAGCCAATGCCACAACCTGCACCATTCTTTGAACTTAAATAGCAAATTCCAGGATGATGTTATCATGAAGGGCTATAATATGATTTATCGATATTATTTGGTAAAGCTTTTACACGACTAACTTTGTGAAGAGATATGGTTTTCTTGAAAAGAAAGAACTCTGCAATGACAATGGTTGGAGTAACAGCAATTTTAGCCATCTGATAAAAACCCACGCTGCACAAGTCGGGGCTAGTTAGGAAAAAGAAGTTGCCACAGGTTTGAGACTTGGAGAAAACGTTTACACAATGGGAACCTGTTATGCTTCAGACTTGCATTGGCAAGGCCAGAGGCAAAAGCCATCACAACACCCAAAGAAAAGAGTGAAGAAAATGGCGTTGATTTAGTGGGAGGAGAAGCTGGAAGCAATGAGAAAGCCTTGAAGATGGCAAGTAGTAGCCAAGCACAGCAGTAGTGAATAAAAGTTAGGAAAATTGGAAAATTAAATCCAACTCTGCCCATAACCTGCAAAACATATCAACAAGCTTAGAAGCCAATAACATATTACACACTAGACCATGTCAACAACAGTTAAAGACACTTGATTTGGGGTTACATATATTGCTATCATCCACAATCGATAAATATGGGAAAGAACGCCATACAAGTTTATTTCCCAATATTATTCCAACTGCAACCATGAAATTGAAGGTCATTGCCACAACTGGACCACAGAATCGTTGTTGTTGACGCTTTGCTCCTTCTGATGTTCGAAGCTCATTGTAGAGAGAACCTCTGAGTTCTTCCAATGCTCGACCTGGTTTATAATAGGGCCATAGCAGCAAAATCCTAAGAATATAGATTTTAATAAAGGCAAAAGCACAAGTAGTTCTAGAAAGAAGCTAAAATTATGTATATTAAGTACTACTAAGTGGAGAAAAATTATTGCCCAGGTAACGCCTTATTACCCAAAATGATACAGAGCAGTCAAAAAGCAGAAATCCTACAAGATATGTGTGGATGTCGCGCAGCTTATGCATTACGGGTTCAACTGAACCAAGTATTTTCTAAAACTAAACATATATATACATAGAAATGCGTGTTTGTGTGAAACTTCACCAAAATGTCAACAAATACTGAATTCTAAACACATAATTTTGAAAGTACAATGAGTTCGGTGCTAAGAACCTTCACTCATCGAAGCATATAAATGCAATAATTGATTCTAAACCAAGTGCTCGCTAAACTTATATACTCCTAATCAAGACAACAATATACAACAAAAAAAAAAATCAGCAAAGAATTAGACTGCATTACTAAACTCACACTCTAGTTTCATAAAGATAATTATTGAACAGATTGTTAACTCCCAATTTGTAGATATTAACCCACGAAAAAATGCTGTGCAAACAAAACAATATATTCTAAGATTCAGAATTCTAATTAACTAAAAGGGGCAAATAGGGGACAAACCTGCTTCACCCGCATCACTATCTTTTCTCTTGATAAACCTTCTACTCTCATTTCCCAACAAAGAATCTAGAAGGCCCATAACCCTCATCGCAAGAAATCGTTTACCAAAGGGAAGAATTCTTAGTGCAAAATGCCCATATGATAATAATGAAAACCACTATTTAGAATGAGAATGATTTCAAAATCTGATGAATGCGAAGGGCAAAATCTCATGAATGATACCGAGTAGATGGACTGTCGGAGCAAAAAGAATGAAAAGAGTGTAGAAGAAGCCAACTTTCTGTCACCAAACTCATGTGGATGTTTTTAAGGTAATATTTTGAGTATTGTTAAAGCCATGCAATTGCGTGAGATCTAACAGCCTACTCCACAAATCCAACTTTTGTGCATTACAATACTATTTTTTTAATAACATGATATTTTTCATATGAGATCAGTACAAAATAACATTGAATATTGTACAAGATCATTTTCTCCCTAATAATAAAAATAAATATGTTTGAGTAAGTAAAAATATCTTGTGTAAAGAAATAAATATAGAATTAAGATCAAGTATCAGTGAGTTTGCGCATTAGAGATATGTAATACATAAATTAAGAAAAGAAATGGAGAAGTGAATGTTTGAGCGGCGGAGGAGGAGGAAACAGTGTAGTACAAGAAGTGATCAAATCAAAGTAAGGTGCCGTAATAAAAGCGAGGATCACGGATCTCAATCTCCACCAATGAGGTAAGTTTTGGTATTCAGAAACCTCCTACTTGGGCTTTTTTTTTAACGGAAAATATATTTGGCCAAACCAAGAATGGTCCCAACGTCCCAAATGGGTATAATGGTAACTTCGCACGGCTTTTGAGGACATAATAAATATTTGCGCATTTTCGTTTTCCATGTATACCCTTTGGCAGATTTTTCGTTTTAAATTAATTTTTTTCAACAATTCTCTCTCACTAATTTAATTGTCTTACCTTCCCAAGACGCATGCTTCATCAATTTCTATAAAGCACATATACATATACTATACTAATTAAACGAAATACACTAAAATTTACATATACTATACCAATTAATCAAAATACACTAAAATATACAGATAGAGGAAATACGTTTAAAAATTAGAAAAGATACGTATAAAAATTAAACTACTAAAGTGGTCACTTTCTAACCCTAAACACTTAATATATTTGGCCGAACCTAAAAAGCTTTTCCAGCCCCCTTTTTTCTATCTTTGTTTTCTCCTTCTTCATCTCTTATCTTTCTTAGGGTTAGATTAAGGAATGGACCACAGGAAGAGGAATAATGCTTCGAAAGTTTATGTAGTGTTTCGTGGTAAGAGGCCTGGATTGTACAACTCTTGGCATCGGTGTGCTCCTGTGTTTATTGGTGTCAAGGGCAGCATCTTCAAGGCCTTCAAAACGTATGATGAAGCCATAGCAGCTTTTAATGAGTTTAGAAATGGATCTCAAGCTGATAATATATCGGCATCGAAGGTGTATGTCGTATTTCGTGGTAAAAAGCCAGGATTATACAACTCTTGGTGTGAGTGTGCTCCCTTGGTTATAGGTTTCAAAGGAAGCATCTTCAAGTATTACAAATCTTATGATGAAGCAGTAGCAGCATTCAATGAATTCCAAAAAGAAAATGTTTACAGTGAAGAACAATCTTCAAGTTCGTGTGTTGATGAAGTGCTATGTCATCTGTGTTGTTAGCTGGAATGTTTGTAGGGATGAAAATTTCAAAAAATTGTTCAGTTTGATTATTGTTTATTTTGGTTATTATCAGTTTGATTGTTTAGTTTGATGTGTTACTGGTTGCCGCATTCAATCTCTGTAGAATAGATGCCAAAGTTTTTGTCTTTTGTACTCCATGTTGGAATGAAATAAGAATATAATTTTTTTTTTTAAATATTTTGAAATGAACTGAATGTTTTAATTTGTCTATATTGCTGGAACCTTGTAAGTGCCAAAGTGTTATCATTTTGAACTTGTTTTAATCCCTACTACATTGATTCATAAGCACTCAACTATCTTCAAGTACTCATCAACTATCTCCATGAGTTCAGTATGTGCTATATTTTGCATCTTGAAGTACTAAACTATCTTCATAATTATTGACAATACATTTTCCTATTTGTCCAGTGTTGTTGTCATAAGTTGAATGTGCTATATTAATTTGGAAAATAAATTGACCAATTTTAGAGTACTTAATTAATCTTTACAAATGTTATTATTAGTACTTTCATTTCATTAGGCATCAAACGAACAGTTAGAATATTGAAGACAATAGGACTGTTTTGTTAACTTTAATCAAACGATCATTATGCCTCGCTGTTTTTAGAAGGGTTTTCTATACCCTTTTGTTGTATCATCAAACTCTATTCTTGCTAATACAAGACCCCAGGTAATCTGGAAAAAGTTCATAAAAAAATATAAAATATAAAAAACGAATTCAAAAACATAATAATAATAATAATAATAATAAATAATAAATAATAAATAATAAATAATAATAAAATAAATAAAATAAATAAATAAATTACTTCTAATAATAACGACTATGGTGAAT
>NW_017672104.1:180601-185102 GCF_001879085.1 Nicotiana attenuata
TCTACCACCACATCTACCCCTCCTATTACCTCTAACTCCACTTCCACCAGCCGTTTGTGAACTTCTAAAGTATGAATCAATTCGCCCTCTATATCTATTCAACCTTGGACGTCCACGAGAAGCTACGTATCTAGGATCTCTTATATTTCTTCCTTCACCATCACCTCATCACCCTCACCCTCACCCTCACCTTCACCCCCACCCTCACCCACACCCTCAGCCACACCATCATGTGTATCTTCAAATTCCCAATCTGGAATTATCATTTGATCATCATCCCAATTCAAAAGGTCATGCTCCAATCTGTTCAAATGATACTTAATATATCGCCTCATCACTTCAATGTCCAATGCTATATCACAAACCCGTTCAAAATGCTCTAATATTTCCCTGTACATCATGTATTCAGAAGTCATACGTGGGTAACCTCCAAGAAAGAAACGTTTCAAGTGCGGACGAACAACATCTTTTCTCCACCTTCTCAATATATACCTCTCATTAACGTTATTAATCCTCTTATGAGATAACACCTTAAGTATATGGCAGCATAGAATACCTCTTGTTTCAAACCACTTGTAGCTGCAACTTAGATATTCGCCAATAGGTGTATATTCAACCGCGAATACAAATGGATCTCTAGTGTTAAAACTCCTGAACGAATAATCTAAGATAATGTAATTCTCCACCCCAGTTGTTGCTTGATGGTCTTCAGGGGAGCTGATTTCACAGTGGTACAGTTTCCTTAACTGTACTTGAAAAAATTCAAACACTTCACGAGTATAACATGTTTGAAAATTTTCCTCCCATGCAAATTCAGATAAACATTTTGGTTCAAAGCACCTTGACCTATATTCAGCTTCCAATTCTTTCTCGAACTTAGCTCTTATGGCTAACTCATATTGCTGAACAAATAGCTTCAAAGTGCTTTGCCGGTTGATGAATCCGTCAAAGAAAGCATGCATTCCTTCACTTCTTTGTGTGGACAACATCCCAGCCCAAAAGTGGTCATTTAGGTATACCGGAACCCATTTCTCCTTCTCCAAATAAAGCTTATAAAACCAATCCCTTTCCTCTAAGTTATATTTTTCAATAAAATCAGTCCATCGTCTCTCAAACTCAGCAACGTTAATGCTATCAAGGACTAAAGCCTTAAATTCTGCCTTTGCAATCTTACCATCAAGAACTCCGCTTAACTTCGTAGGCAACTTTGCGAATATGTGCCATATACAATATCTATGTATTGTATTTGGCATCATAGCACTGATGGCAGCCTTTATACTATCACATTGGTCAGTCATGATAGCTAATGGATGAACATTGTTTAGAGCCCCAAGCCATGTAGATAGCACCATTTTGTAACTTGTTATATCCTCACTAGACATAAGAGCACATCCCAAAAGTATGGACTGCCTATGCTGATTGACACCAACAAATGAAGCAAATGGCATATTGTATCGATTCACAAGGTATGTGGTATCAAGGCATATTACATCATGGAACTCCTCATATGCAACCTTAGAGTGTGAATGAACCCATACGACATTACAAAGTCGACCAAAACTATCCACATCTACGGAGTAGTAAAATTCCCTATCTTTTTGCTGCATGTCACTGAGAACTTGAGTAATGATTGTGCATCCCCTTCTTGCAACTGAAGCTTTCTACTCTTCAAGATATAATTTCTACATTCCTTTGGTGTACAACCCAGATTTTCGGGGCCACCAGCAAGTACTTCAGCGACTCTTATATTTTTTGAGGGTCTTAAGCCAGCAATATCTTTGGCTGCAAGAGTTCTCTTAAGAGACTTGCTAAGCGATCCGTGTCCAGCCATCAATCGCGATAGTGCTGGTTCCATCAAACACGCCATGAACCATTCTCCTCCAAAATTCCATTTATTCTAGCACGGCAGTTCTTCCTCTTGGTAACATGCTTGTTCCTTGGTTTCCTAGACCTATCACAACCATATTGCACATACCTAACAATATCACCACCTTTTTTGTTGGACGTTCTTTTGACAATGCAAAAACCCGATAATCTTGCATGTTCTTTGTAAAAATCAAACAGAACATCCTTACTACTGAACCGCATCCCAGTAATTGGACCAATTATAAGATCTTCTTCAATGAACTCATTAGGCATTTCCATGTCCTCTCCAACTTCTCCCTCTTCCTCTAAATAATGGCCGTCGTAATTATCATCATCATCATCAGCAGCAGCAGCATCGTCAACAGGATTTTCTCCATCATTGAAGTTGCCATCTGAATCAATGTCGATCGATTCATCTTCATTCATCAAACTGTCGTCCGAATTCAACCCTAATGATATGTGTAATGCATTCCTTAGTTGATCCGACCTAGTTTCTAGACTGTTATTCGGGTTTAATGGGTCCAAACTAATTTCTCGGTTAGTATTCCTGTTTAGGTTAAGGGAAGTATGGTGAATTATGTGTTTAATGAAAGCTATCTTAACATAAGTATATGGTATGATATATACATAATAGACCTTTGATCTTCCCATCCGTATAAATTGCATTTAATTAAAAAAAAATATGTAATTGTATTTAACAAAAATACGTAATTATATTTTAAAAAAAACGTAATTGAGCGTATATACGAAGGTTGCCATCCGTATATACGAAGGTTTTTTTATCTTCCCATGCTGAGAGAATGATGATTTATGGGATCAATATTTTGGAATAATCAAAAGTTATTAACTAATTTTGGAGGGAAATATTTTGGAGGGAAAAAAGGGCCATTAAGCCAAACGAAAAAACAAGGGCATTACTGGCATTTTACGGGTGTGGTCATTTTTGGGCCACGCTGAGTTTGGCCGAACTAGGCGGAAAATCGTATCTACTTTTTTAAAATTTCTTGGGTCGCTAAACATTCTAAGCAAATTATCATTCCAAGTAACGAAAAAGATCTATTTATTTCATGAAAAGAAAACCCTAAACAATTAAAAAGGACCAAATAGTAATGGAACGGGGAAGAAATAACGAAATATAAGCACACTTCTCTATAACAACATCCTTATATAACATAATCGATTTTCACTATAAAAGCCTAGTTTTTCTCAGAATCGATTTTTTATCTTATACTTTATCATTTATAATAGATTTTCACCTATAACAGCTCACAGTACGCTCTTTATAAAATCTCTATAGTCACGTAGATTCTCTAAGATTATTACTAGTAATAACTCTAAAAATTTTGATCAAATATTTTATGATTTTAATGCACAACCTATAATAAAAATATATTATTCTATTATGATAGCAGTGAACACCTTTCTAATGTTGAATCTAGAGTTTCTTTATTTTTTCCTTTATGGATGTTAGCTTCAGAAAACTAATAAAGTTTCACTATGAAAAAATATCATTGTGTGATTGGCAGAGACGGATCTAGGATTTTAATTCTATGGGTTCAATATTTGAAGTTTTAGCAATGAACCCGTTATATTTTAAAGTTATGGGTTCATATTTACTATTTATTGTAAATTTAGTGATTTTTACATTTAAATTTATGCTCCACGTCGAAAGTATTGGGTTCGGCTGAACCCGGTAAATGTATGTTGCATCCGCCCCTGGTGAATGGACAAGCCAAGTTAACTTTAGACAACTAAACCAAGACATTTTATTGAAAATGGATGTAAGACAAGACAATACGCAAATCTTTGTCAATTCAAGCGTTATACCTTTAGTAAGAGACTGAAATTTACGAAGCAAGTTATAATTATAGAGTTTTTCCATCATTCTTGAAATTTTTTAATTTTCTAGTAGCTTTAAGATGTGTTCCTTAGAGTTTGTTCTCATCACAACTCTTCCCTTCCACTACTATAAATTGGCGTCTTCATAACTCAGAAAAGACACCAGAAGTTATAACAAGAAGCAAGAGAGAGCTAGTGGATCAAACGCCGAAAAGTTCTCTACAAATTTCAAGCTATCAAGTTCAAGTTCAAGAAGTCAAGTTCAAGAAATCAAGTTCAATCTCAAGAACGAAGAACAAAACAAGGTACAAGGAGTACGAGTTCAAATCAAAGTTCGTGCTAGTTGAATTCAAGATCATCATTCGTCGCAACACATATAGATTCAAGATCAAGGTCAAAGGCCCCTGAATTTATTTTACTATTTGAAAGAAGAATTAGAGGTCCATAGAGATTGTACAGTCATATTACTTGAAATCAAATACTACGATTGTTCCAATATTTTTTGATCTAATTATTTTCTTGACGCTAATTTATTGTCTACAGGGTCTGAGAGTGTTTTTGGTACGAAAGAAAAAAATTTCTAGAAAAAGTAATTCTTACTTGTTTTATGGGGGTTTAACTAGTATTTAGTAAGCATAAAATTATTGTCTCAAGAGCATTACACACACGCATCAAATATTATGAGGAACGAGAGGATTGGTGATGGGGGGGGGGGGAGGGGGTGGGCGAGAGAGGGTGGGGATTTAAGTGTGTGGCGTGTGGGGGTAGGAGGTTGGGTGGGTGAGGATCGGAGGGT
>NW_017672104.1:185122-192137 GCF_001879085.1 Nicotiana attenuata
GGTGCGGTGTGGTGGTGGTGTCGGAGTTGGGGGTTGGGGTGGGGCAAGGTGCGCGGGAGGGTGGGTAAGGGGCTGATTGGGCATGAAGGTGGGCTGCGAAGCGGGGGTTGATTGGTGGTTGGGGTGGAGATGACTAAAACAGTCAATTAGAGTTTTGGATAATATTTTCCCCCATTTTGGTAGGGAAGTCGTTTTCATGAAAGCCGATCGAGCAAAAAGAAACGAATTAAAATTGAAAAAAAATGAGTTCATAAGCAAATTATTTTTTCAAACATTTAAGACAATCAAATATGGAGAAATTGGAACATACCAAACACATCCTAAGTCTCATTTGTTTCTTCTATAGTACTTTTTTTTTAGTACTCCCTCCGTTCCAATTTATATGAACCTGTTTGACTGGGCACGGAGTTTAAGAAAAAATGAATACTTTTGGAATTTGTTGTCCTAAACAAGTTAGAAAGGGGTCCACGGTATTTGTGTGGTTATAAAAGCTTCTCATTAAGGGTATAATTGAAAGTTTAGGCTAAATTGTTTCCAAATTTAGAAAGTGGTCATTCTTTTTTGAACAGACCAAAAAGTGAATAGGTTCACGAACGGAGGGAGTAGTTTTTATTAGCCATTTATCCTACAATTATTTATTACTCCCTCTGTTTCAATTTAGATGACACACTTTCCTTAATAGTCTGTTTCCAACAAGAATGACACATTTCTACAATTGAAAATAATTCAATTTTAAACTCTCCATTTTACCCACTTTACCCTTAATGAGAACCTTTTATAACCACACAAATGTCATGGCCCTACAAAGCTTTTACCCCTTAAGCTTTTGAGACCACACGTTTCAAAAGTTTCTTTTTTTTCTTAAACTCCATGTCGAGTCAAACTATCTCATCTAATTTGAAACGGAGGGAGTATTTCAAAGGGAATATAGCAACTTTAGTCCCTGAGTTATTGTCTAATTCTAATTTATGTCCTTGTATTATCGGGCTAAGCACATTTAATCTTTAATTAAATAAAGTGTGCAGTTTTAGTCCTTAAGCCTAACTTAAAATTAACACGTTTAGGTTTTCAGTCTTGTCTTTTTTTTTCTTTTTTTTTTCTCAATCAACAGGAAAATTTTTTTTTCAATTACCTGAGAAAAAAGAGATGGAATGTAAATTGAAAAAAAAAAAAAAGTCTCAGAATTTAGAGTAGAATTAGTAATAACGCTATGATGCAATTTTTTTAAGAATTTTAAAACTTCTGGTCAGTCATAGAATTAGGCATAACATAAGGAGAACCAACGGTAAACTTGTCATTGCACCATAAGGATCATCATATTATGCTCACAAGTTAGAACTAAAAGAGGTCCTAAATAATTGAGACCTGATTTCAAATTGGATACTATGGAGATCGTTTATGGTCATTCAAGAATGTCAGTTCCAAGATTTGAGGAAGCACAAGTCCTGAGTCCTGACTCTGTAATTTGTGTCAGTTTATTCCTGAGACACCTCCTCTTGCCAAATTCTCTTCAAAAGCTTCTTGAGAATTTTAACACCTAAAGGGACTGGGCTGAGTTTGAAATCTTGATTTTTCCTTTAATTAGAGTGTTCGAGTCAGTTTGTGCGCATCTCAATTTTCTTGTTCGGCTTTTGTATTAGCCTCAATGAGGAAGCCGAGGCCACCACCTGATCACCAACAACCACCACAGCCACCCCCAAAAAACCGCGCCATGCACCACCACTCAAATCACAATACCTTGTCAGCTAATCCCGAGGTACGCCAGGCACTCTACATAGCCATGGCACATGCTAGCATTGCCCTCACAGTTTTCATTCTTTATGCTGTTGGTAAATTGCTTCAAGATTATTTGAGGCCTCTCTTATGGGCTGTCCTATGTTCAATACCTTTGAGGGGAATTCAGCAGGCCCTTGTTGCATTCTGGTCCGAACCTCTAAAACTAGGCCTCACAGAGACCATATTAGCCGTCCCCGTGGCTGTATTCAGGGTCTTTGTTGGAACCATTGTTGACATTAAGGATATGACATTCAGTGTTGTTCATAGGAGACAGAAACAGAACGATTTAAGGCGTCATAGAAGTGGATTTTTTATATTGTTGAGGTGGCTCGTGTCGTTTTGGGTGTTTGTTATAACCTATGAGCAAATTGGTGGTATTGGAGCAGTAGCTCTTCTTACATTGGGATTTATGTTCACAGCTAACAGTGTGGACTCTACTATTAATGCAGTGACATCTCTTAGGAGTCATAGCTTTCGGAGACTCCCTATTACTGCTTTCTTTACTAGAGGAATATTCAAAAGATTGAAGACTATTGTAGCTATTGGATTGATTGTTGGATTGGTTGTAGGATCATTGGCCGGTATGATTTTCTTCTCTTACAAAGTTGGAGTGGAGGGGAAAGATGCAGTTTTTGCATTGAAATCACATGTAGAAGAGAGTAACTATGCTGAGAAAATTGGCATCAGGAAATGGATGGACGAACACGACGTCCCAGAGATGGTGGATAAGTACAGTACTCAGTTGTGCCAAACTGTATTTGACCAAATAGATAGCTATGCTATGCAATATAATATGACTGAGTTTGTTTCTGGTATCAAACAGTTTGTAATAACCCCAGCAAATAACTCTTTTGAGCGGTCCACAGCTTTGGCATCGCGCTCCCCATATACTAAGAAGATGTTGAGCCTAAAAAGGAGGATTAAGGATCTTGAATGGGGGCAAATATACACAGAAGTGGATGCAATTTTCAGGGAACTGCTGATCACCAGAGTAGACTTGGTTGAGAAGGCGAAAGGATTTGCTCGACGTGTACTTGTTAGCAGCAAATCTGTTTTAGGTGGGAGTGTGAAGGTCATGTTCTTGATTGGGAATTCCATAGTTTCAGGAGCTGCAGGGCTTGTCAATTTTATATCTCAGTTGATTTTGTTTTTCTGGGTACTTTATTATCTTATCACAACAGAGTCCGGTGGAGTAACAGAACAGGTGATATGTATGCTTCCCATATCGCGTTTTGCAAGAACTCGTTTTGTTGAGGTTCTTGATAAAGCTATTTCTGGGGTTCTTTTAGCAACTGCTGAGATTGCATTCTTTCAAGGATGCCTGACTTGGCTCTTGTTCAGATTATCTTCCATACATTTTTTGTACATGTCAACTGTCCTTGCGTTCGTTAGTCCTTTGTTTCCTATTTTCCCCTCATTGGTTTCGACTATTCCAGCAGCGTTGCAGTTGGTGCTTGAAGGTCGATATATGCTGGCCATTAGCTTATCTATTATTCATCTTGTGCTTATGGATTTTGGTACATCTGAAATCCAAGAGGATTTCCCTGGATATAGTGCATATCTCACTGGTCTCAGTATTATTGGTGGAATGACATTGTTCCCTTCAGTAGTTGAGGTAATTAACAAACTACTTTAAACTTTGGCTAAACCATGCCTTTTGTTATTATAGTAAAAACTTGTTTCTATATGCATAACTAGAATCATGATGGCCTTAGAGCACGAATCTCCTCACGTTACCTGAGATGAAGTAGTCTTAACTTCAACACATAAGTCATGCTTTTGATGAAAAGCAAGAAATCTAATAGTTAAAGTATCAAACCTTTACTTCTCTTGAAATGCTCAATTGCTCAAACGAAATGAAATTGGAGGGGGTTGATAAAAAAATTTATAGCCTCTAATGGGACAAAAGTACAAAGAAGAATTACAAAGGAAGCAAAAGAAGATAGAAAATTCGAATGCATAGAGTAGATGTGCATAGTTTCTGTTGTTTTGCCAAGCCAGAGAGGGTAACTGGAAACCTAAAGAAATCTGAGTTTCCCAAGTAAAACTAGAAAGTGCATTTCTTTTTGCTGTTGCATAGTCTTTCACAAGTTATAGTTTATGCTTATGCTTCTAAAAGTGGTGTTATGTTTGATATTTATTCTTGATGTGTATGTTATTCAGGGAGCTATAATGGGGCCACTAATAACTACGATCCTGATTGCAATCAAGGATTTGTATGTTGAGTTTGTTTTGGAAGGGCAAAGGGAATAAGTATAACAAATCTAAGTTTCCAATGCCTGGTGAAATGAAAAGCGCGCTAAGAAAGGTTGCTTCTATCCCCTTCCTGTGCAATAGTCCACCAATAGTGGAAGATGAGAAGTGATGCAACTTGTTTGATGAGGAAGCGTTGTATGCACTGAACATCTTCTTGATTGAAGTTTTGTCCTGCGCCCTGCTTGTATTGGACTCTCATCATCAATGTTCTGACCAAATTGATTCGAGGAATTTACTTCTTTCTCCAGATTTGTTAATTTGTGTTCATAAGTTGCCAGTTCTTTGGCTATTTGGTAGTTAGTTTAAAGTAGGTTGTACATTTATGTGCCAATCTTCCAAACATTTGTTCGATTTCAGGAGAGAGTTACTTGTGTTTAACTTGTTGTCGAGTCTTCTTAAATATGGTTTGCATCTGCTCATCTTCTTGCTGGAAAATATCATGCCAATTCGTATTGAAGCATTTCCACCCATCTTTCAATCAAATTGTCACTGTGGTAAAACAATATTCTTTCTGATCATAAGGATCAAGAAAGAAAAAACACGGTTGGTAAATTTACAAACACGTCTATGATTCTGCCTTTCCAAGTAGCCCGACTAATTGCTAGAACATTACTAAGTAGGTTACGTTCTGCATAAAAAGATATGGCAATTTCTGCATATATTCTGTATCAGACCTATGTCCAGGCCATGCTACAAATAAAAGAAAACCAGGCAGTTTCCGAAATCTATTTAAATCAAAAGAGAGGAAGGAAAAGGTAACTCAACATTTAAAATGTCTTTTTTCTTTCTTCCAAAAAAGTGGCTCATTGAGAAAACTAGGCAACATGCCATACTTCAGTCCAATTATCTTCTACCTGCCTAGGTTGCCATAATTGACAATAAGATGCGTTCCTACTTCAGCACCAAGCAAATGCCAACCAACACTTCTCAACATGTTTGTTTAGTTTTACTGCATTTACGCTTCATAACTGGACTAAACCATTCATCAAACCGAAATAAATTTAATTTAGCTTGATTTATTTTTCTTAGTCAACTCAAATTATAAATAAATTAAGTTAGAAGACAAATGAAAATGTAAACATATTCAGGCTATCAATTGGAGTATATAACACTACTAGAATTCCTGTAAAAAGCGACCAAAGATTAGCGACCAAATTTGGTCTGTCAAAAAAAGCGACTAAAGTTGGTCGCCAAACTGCCGAAGATAATAAAAAAAATATTTGAAATACTTTAGCGACCAAAGTTGGTCGCTATTTGGCCGCAAATTTAGTCAAACTGTTGACTGGACTGGTCAGACTTGCTTGGTCAAAGATATACTGAGATTAGCGACCAATGTTGGTCGCTAAAGTGGGACCCACATAAATTTTTTTAATAATTTTATTATTATTTAATAAAACTTATAAAATATAAATATATATAATTTAAAACTTGCGACCAAAGTTGGTCGCTAACTGAAGGATAAGTTGATAGCGACCAACATTGGTCGCTAAAGTGGGACCCAGTTATTATATTTTAATAAATATATATTTATTTAATATAAATTATAAAATATAAATAAATATAATTCAAAAGTTAGCGACCAAAGTTGGTCGCTTAATGAAATAGAGACCAATGTTGGTCGCCAAGGTGGGACCCAGTTCTAACATTTAATAATTTTTATTATTAATTTAAATATTATATAAAATATAAATAAATCTGATTAAAATTTAGTGACCAAATTTGGTCGCTAAATTTAATTCATGTACAGTTAGTGACCAACTTTGGTCGCTAAATTAAATTCATTTAAGTTAGCGACCAAAGTTGGTCTCTATATGGTCAAAATTAAAAATCACTTTTGTATTTACTATGTAAATAATATAAATGTAAGTCGTTAATACTTTTGTAATACAAGGGATGAATAGTACTACGAAGTGGGCGTGTGTGTCTATATATATAATATATATATATATACTTACGCTATATTATGCACTAAGTATAAGTGTATTAGGTAATAGCGTATCGAATATAGCTCATATATATATATATATAATATATGTACTTACGCTATACTATGCACTAAGTATAAGTGTATTAGGTAATACTGTATCGAATATAGCTTATATATATAATATATGTACTTACGCTATATTATGCACTAAGTATAAGTGTATTAGGTAATAGCGTATCGAATATAGCTCATATATATATATAATATATATGTACTTACGCTATATTATGCACTAAGTATAAGTGTATTAGGTAATAGCGTATCGAATATAGCTTATATATATATAATATATGTACTTACGCTATATTATGCACTAAGTATAAGTGTATTAGGTAATACCGTATCGAATATAGCTTATATATATATATATATATATATATATATATATATATATATATATACTATGCACTAAGTATAAGTGTATTAGGTAATATCGTATCGAATATAGCTTATATATATATATATATACTTACGCTATATTATGCACTAAGTATAAGTGTATTAGGTAATACCGTATCGAATACAACTTATATATAGCTCATATATATATAATATATGTACTTACGCTATATTATGCACTAAGTATAAGTGTATTAGGTAATACCGTATCGAATATAGCTCTTATATATATACACTTACGCTATATTATGCACTAAGTATAAGTGTATTAGGTAATACCGTATCGAATACAGCTTATATATATATATATATATATATATATATATATATATATATATATATATATATATATATATATACTTACGCTATATTATGCACTAAGTATAAGTGTATTAGGTAATAGCGTATCGAATATAGCTCATATATATATATAATATATGTACTTACGCTATATTATGCACTAAGTATAAGTGTATTAGGTAATACCGTATTGAATATATATATATATATAATATATGTACTTACGCTATATTATGCACTAAGTATAAGTGTATTAGGTAATACCGTATCGAATATAGCTTTTATATATATAATATA
>NW_017672104.1:195176-207619 GCF_001879085.1 Nicotiana attenuata
TAGAAGAGGAGCAATACCTAAATAAGAGTACCTAAATTCATGCTTTAAACTATGAATTATACATTTATAAGATAAGTAAAAAAGAGTTTTAAAGGGAGGAGTTTATTAATGTATTAACTAAGTTTAATTTGTTCTTGCTTTATTTAAATAGATGGAACATCGTTCTTGGATGTACAATAGGAATTATCCTAATCGGCGGGGATTGCGGGAGGATTTTGTAGAAGGGGTTGAGGACTTTATTAGACATGCAATGTTACTTCCGCCATACATAAAAGAAGGAGTAATTAGGTGCCCTTGTGTTAAGTGCGACTGTATGAAGTTTGGAAAACCGGAGGAAGTTAAGGTTCATCTTTATATGAAGGGGTTTATAGCGAATTACACTGTGTGGACTTATCATGGAGAGATGGATGGTAGGATGGGATATTTCATAACATGGTTCTTGGTGAAAGTAGTAGGTCGAGGGAGAATAGAAATAGTGATTCCAGAATTCATGATATGGTTGCGAATGCTTTTGGAATGCACTTTGGGGGTGAGCCCAACGAAAATGTTGAACAAACTCCTAATGATGAAGCAAAACGTTTTTATGAACAGTTAGAGGAAGCTAGTCGTCCACTACGTAAAGGTCGTCCGCACTCTGAGTTGTCTGTTGCAGTTAGATTACTAAGTATGAAATCTGATTGGAATATTTCTCAAGGAGCCATGGACTCTGTCATTGACCTTATGCGTGAACTAGTTGGCGAGGAAATCGAATTACCTGGTGATTTCTATAAGGCAAAGAGATTAGTTTCTAAGTTAGGACTTTCGTCAATGAGAATTGATTGTTGTGAAGATGGTTGCATGTTATATTATAAAGATGATGCAAATTTAAGCATTTGTAAATTTTGCGGAAAGCCTCGTTTCAAGAGGCTTTCCAGCGGGAAGATGGTCGCTATCAAGATGATGCATCATTTACCTCTTATACCTAGGCTAAAGAGGTTATATGCGTCGATGAGTTCTGCTCCTCATATGAGATGGCACTTTGAAAATAGAAGACCACCTGGTGTTATGTGCCATCCTTCAGATGGAGAAGCTTGGAAGCACTTTGATAGGACATATCCAGATTTTGCTAGTGAACCAAGGACCATTCGGTTAGGTCTGTGTGCGGATGGCTTCACGCCTTTTTCTGTATCTGCGATACCGTATTCATGTTGGCCTGTCTTTCTTACACCTTATAATCTACCACCCGAGTTGTGCATGACTAGTCCATATATATTCTTAAATTGTATTATCCCCGGTCCACGTAATCCGAAAAGTTTCATAGATGTATATTTGCAACCTTTGATTGATGAGCTAAAACAATTGTGGTACGATGGTGTTGAAACATATGACATATCAACCAAGCAGAATTTCAATTTGCGTGCTAATTTAAGTGGACAATTAATGATTTTCCTGCGTATGGAATGTTGTCTGGGTGGATGACTGCTGGGAAGCTAGCTTGTCCTTACTGCATGAAAAATAGTAAAGCGTTCACTTGATGGGGAGAGCCTCTCCGCTATGCGGGAGACTGTGACAAAGCTCACATCCGAGCTAGAAGCGTCCAAGGAAAGAGAAAAGCTTAGAGATGCTCAGTACATTGACGTGGTCGCTCAGTGCCAGGGCATGCAAGAGCAGATCAAAAATCTCCTAGCTGGATCTTTTTCGATTCCCCGGTCTTGGCCATCATCGCCAGAGGCTGCCCGTCCCCGTACTCGTTCGTCCCATCCTCCAAGTGGTCGTTCCTCCCGTCCTCCCCGTGATCATTCTTCCCATCATCGACAAATAGACCCTTCTCAATACCGTGATGATGATGAAACTTCATCAGAGGGTGATGATAATGATGTACCAAACAATCAATGAATTTTAGACAATTTGAACTAGACAAATACAATTTGTTTTCCATTGGGTTGTAATAAGAGTTAACTTAGTTTGGTAGTTCTATTGAAATTTACACTTTCTTGGTTTTAATGTAGTTTTTAATGTTGTTTTTGTGTTGTTGTTGTTGTTGTTGGGTTGTTGTTTGGTATTCTTATTGGAATTGTTGTTTGAATTGTTGTTGTTGTTGCTTGTTAGGGTTTTGGTATGACTGGCAGGTGGTGTAGCTGCCAAAACAGGCAGTTTCTGCCAAAATAATACACAGAAAAGCGACCAACTTTGGTCTCTATTTGGTCGCTTTTCACGTTCAAAAAAAATAAATTTCTGGAGAATAGCGACCAACGTTGGTCGCTACTTACCCAGATTTCTACAAAAAGCGACCAAACTTGGTCGCTATTTCGTTAAAAAAATAAAATTTCTGGTGATATAGCGGCCAAAGTTGGTCGCTAAAGTATAAAAAATAAATTAAATTCATGTATTTAGGGACCAAAGTTGGTCGCTAGTTTAATAAAATAAATAAATTATTGAATAAAAAAGCGACCCTGGTCTCTAGTTTCCAGATTTTAAAATATAATATTTGGATTAGAGACCAAAGTTGGTCGCTTCTTAATGATTAATAATAAATAAATAAAAAAAGTATTTTATATTTAGAGACCAACTTTGGTCGCCAAATTTATATTATTAAATTAATAAAGCGACCAAAGTTGGTCTCTATAATCAATATCCGGAATATTTGGTCCATTTAGCTTAGAGACCAAAGTTGGTCGCTAATTAGCGACCAACTTTGGTCCCTAAATAAAAGAGACCATCAATATAGCTACCAGGTCCGTTTGGTCGCTTTTTGGTCGCTTTTTAGCCAATAAGCGACCAACTCTGGTCGCTTTTTGCGGTCGCTTTTAGGCGGATTTCTAGTAGTGTAATATGGTGAAAAGAATAGTTAAACCTCGATATATTTTTATTTGATCAAATTAACTCACCCGAAAAACATGCATTCTAAATATGCATTACTAATGTATACAGTTTATTGGGAAAAAAAAAATCAAAGCATCAAATATTGATTAAAGTAAACAAGTCAATTTCCATGATTTAGGGAGAGCCTTAAGTTTTAAACAGAAAACCATGCATGACGAAAAGATGATAATTTAGGATGTTGGAATGATGGGAAGAAAAGAAAAAGATTAAAAATTGGTGGTGTAACGTTTGGAGAAGCCATGTAACGTTTCAACTAGCTAGTGAGGATGTTGACGATCCAACCTATTGATGCTACATATATAGACTCGCACAATATTAATTGAGGATAGACGGATGTCAAAATAGTGTAATTTTGATACGTCTACCCTACCAACTACCGAGTACCAACCATGGCCCTCCAGCGCTCTATAATTTTTCTGCAAAAACCATGAAAACTTTAAACCTAAGTATCATAATTTTCGAGTCGAAGCTAGTTGTTCTTTCAATAGTGATTGCTGATGTCCAAGAGAACAAAGTTTTTGTCTTTTTTATTTATAACCTTTAAAAGGGTAAACTTTTTCGCGAGCCAAGACCAAAGTAGGGCATTCTTTTAGTAGGGCGATATTACAAGTTCGAAGGTTCCTATAAATGTACGAGTCAGAATGACAAAATATTCATGAGAAATATCCTAGCTTGGAGAATCCCTTCAAGCGTTCCTAAAAAAAACACAAACTGAAATTATACATAAATGCAAATTGTTATGTACACAGTACACGGTATGTTTGGAGAAAAAATAACCTAACAAAAAGTACTCCTTAGGATTTACTTGTTTTGCACGTATCATAGTACCAGCTCTGACAGTGGCTGGCCACAGATGCTAAATATGCTTTTACTGCTACTTTGATTAGGTCGCCATCTGCTATCCTAAATGATCGTCAACCCGTTAACTATATTGTTTTTATTTTTTGAACCTCAGGAAAACCCGCAACTGCAATACCCTCTGTCACAGGCTCTGTCTTTCCGATGAGTATTCTGTGGTGAGCGCTCTGTGCGTACTGGGTAAACTCCCCACTGTGCACTAGTCAAGCCCTATATGACAGACTCGACCCAGAAGGCATTGAGTACTCTGTGATAAGCACTCTGTGCGCACTGGATAAACTCCCTACTGTGCACTAGTCAAGCCCTATATGACAGGCTCGACCCAGAAGGCATTGAAGGGGATTGATCCCAGGTCATTTGTACGTATGACCACCTTCCGGACCAACTGAGACATCCCGAAGGACCCGTTAACTATTGTTACTCCTCATCATTTCCAAAATATATATCTTTTTTTTATCAAATTAAATACTACTCCCCAAATATAGCTATCCGAATATAATCAGTTATCATTTCTATAATTAAAAATAAAAATGGACCTTACAAGCGTTAACAAGTGGCAGAGCCACGCTTGTCCAAAGTGTGTCATAAATTATATTGTGTAGATAAGTAATTTTTTTTATATTTGTTTACTATATGTTTAATCCTCTTAATTTTTTCGTGTATTTATTGTTAGTACACTGTATTTGTAAAATAATTCTGGAAATATAAATGAATATAAACAGAAATGAACATAAACAGAAATAACAGAAAACAAATTCGAGCCCACTGAATTCACAGTGTTTCCTTAAGGAATTTAATCCCCTCCTAGTACCCAAGGTTATGGATTATTTCCTCCTAGGATAGAACGAATTACACACTGGTGTAGTGGTACTGCAAACCCCAGTGTTTCAGCGAACACAAAGTTCGGAAGCAAATCACACTTACTTTTGCTTTGTTTGATGCTAAAAGTATGCAGAAGAAGGAGAAGAAACTCAGAAAATCATAGTGAAATTCTGAGCAGAATAGTGTTGTATTTATAGCCAAAGTTGGGCTGAAATCTGAAGAGGTGCAACACTTCAGAATGACTGTTTATGCAAAACGGCTACAACATAAATGCCATTATATAAATGCCATTACATAAATGCCATTCATTGGGCAGCAACGCTTTGGAAGTTCTAGTGTGCTTCAGAGATTGGATTAGATTAGAACGGCGAAATCAAGGGCGTGACGAGGTAGATGATGAGGAAGACCAAGAAATTGGAGATATAATGGTTTATGGTACCGATTATAATACCGGAAACCAAGAACCTCACATTGACATGAAAGAGCTTTCAAAGATGATGCAAAACATGTGATTTACTATTTCTTCATTTTTTTTAACAATTGTTGTAAACTTTTAATTTGCAAGTTCAGAAATTTAAAAAATCAAAAAAGAACTTGCAAATTAATTTGAAGTATTATATTATTCAATAAAAATATCAAAGTTACTTAAATATTGTAAATTTTTTATATAGTCTTATTCAATATTTTTTATATAGACACTTACTTTCTATTTTCAAATTTAGAATTTTTTAGTTTGTTCTTTTAATTCTAATCCTTAAAAGTTCAATTCTAATCTTTAATTTTAACCCTTAAAAGTTTCAATAAACATTGAAAAAAGAAAAATATAACTTAATATTATATATATAAGTTATATATATATATATATAATATATATATATATATATATATATTTATAGCCCCTACCCGCCCGAGCCCGTTAAGACCGAACCAGTACGGCCCTTACAAACCGAAAAATTCCTAGCCCCCACCAGCCGCGTTAACCCCAGCTCGATAACAACCCGGCCCGAAACCGAATAATACATATAAATATACATACATATATATATAATATATATAATGATATATATATATATATATAGGCCCTACCCGCCCAGCCCGTACAAGAGACCCGTACGGGCACCTACAAAACCCGAAAAATCCATAGCCGCCCCAGCCCGTTAACCCCAGATCGATAACAACCCCGCCCCGAAAACCCGACGGGCTGAGTTTTTTGTGTCGCAGCCCGTCCCAGACCGCCCGATTAAACAGGTTTAGTCAAAGTCACCACTTTGCCAGAAGTCATTTTTGAGAAATATCTTCCCACATCCCATTCTTTAGGATTGCCCACCAAGTTGCATTCGGAAAGCATGGCACATAAGTCCATCAACATCATCATGCTTTTAACCGATGTTTGCTAGCTTGACCCTTCTTCTTGTCTTTTCTCGGGAGCTCGACACTCTGTAGATTTGGTCCGCGTTTTTCCCAACAGTTCTGTAGCAAATTTCCAACTGAACCGCTTCTGTTGGGTTGTATTTTTGGTCAGAAGCCTTCTTCCTCTTTTTGTCTCTTAAACAAATATTTTCTCCCATTTTGTTGAGTTCCACGGTCTCTCTTTTCAGCAGCTTTGTTGTACTCTTCGATTCTCAACCGAACAATGAGATCTTCAAGGGACATCTCCTTGCGTTTGTGTTTCAAGTAGTTTTTGAAGTCCTTCCACAAAGGAGGCAACTTCTCAATCATCGCTGCTACTTGAAATGCTTCATTGATGACAAGACCTTCAATGAAATTTCTGTTAGTAAAAATACTAAGATCACTACTTTCAACATCAATATTAATTTGATTTATACCTTCAGCAAGGAGATCATGAATAATCACTTGCAATTCCTGGACTTGGGTAATAACAGACTTGCTATCTACCATTTTGTAGTCCAAAAACTTTGCAGCAACAAACTTTTTCAACCCGACATCTTCGGTTTTGTATTTCTTTTCAAGCGCAGTCCACAATGCTTTTGACGTTTCCACGCCACTGTAGACGTTATACAAAGTATCCTCCAGCCCGCCTTAGAATATAATTCTTGCACAAAAAATCTGAATGCTTCCACACCTCAATCACGAGAAAGCGTTCAGTTTCTGGAGTTTCATCGGACAGCACAGGAACATCTTCCTTGATGAACTTCTGGAGACTTAGAGTAGTCAAATAGAAGAACATCTTTTGCTGCCAGCGCTTGAAATCAATCCCGGAAAATTTTTCGGGTTTCTCCGCCGGTGCCAATGCTGCCGGTGTCGTTTTGCTTGTTGAGGTATTGGCAGTCACCATTGGAACAGCTTGGTTCTCATTCTCATAAGTCATTTCTATAAAAGAATGACACAAACGTTAAAATCACGTAGATTTTAATCTCCAATAGAGTACAAAACCACAAAGGTTTTACTCTCCAGAAACAGTAAGTACAAATACAGAAAATATATCTAAATTCCTTAAGCTTGTTAGTACACTGTATTAGTAAAATAATTCTAGAAATATAAACGAATATAAACAGAAATGAACATAAACAGAAATGACAGAAAACCAATTCGAGCCCGCTGAATTCACAGTGTTTCCTTAAGGAATTTAATCCCCTCCTAGTACCCAAGGTTATGGATTACTTCTTCCCAGGATAGAACGAATTACACACTAGTGTAGTGGTACTGCAAACCCCAGTGTTTCAGCGAACACAAAGTTCGGAAGCAAATCACATTTACTTTTGCTTTTTTTGATGCTAAAAGTATGCAGAAGAAGGAGAAGAAACTCAGAAAATCATAGTGAAATTCTGAGCAGAATAGTGTTGTATTTATAGCCAAAGTTGGGCTGAAATTTGAAGAGGTGCAACTCTTCAGAATGACTGTTCATGCAAAACGGCCACAACATAAATGCCATTACATAAATGGCCATTTACTCAACAATAAAGAGGGAAAATAAAGAGGGAAAATTGAAGAGGGCAGTTACTTTTCTGTTACCAAAACAGAAAAACGGATTGGATTTAATATTAATATTTAATATTAATATTCTGTTATTAAAATAAATATTTAATAACATTTCTGTTAATATTTTACTATTAACAAATAAATTTGGTCCAAAAAGCTAATCAATCAATCATTTGACCAATCCAAATCCAAATCCGAATCCGAAGCCGAGCGAGCGACGACGACGGCGCGAGGCTTGCCTTCTTCTCAACTCTTTAAGAGCTAGAAGAAGAGCAATTGCTTATATACCCATAAAGCCTCTTCCTCTTCCAATATGGGACAATGTCCATTTGCCAAGGGGGGAAACTTAAAATTTCAATCAAAAATTTCATTTCCCTCCATTTCCCATTCACCCTCTTTTTAAGTATTTAATATATTAATTAAATATATACAAAATCCAATATTTATTTCTTTATATTTTGACTCCCCTTAGTAAAAATTCTGGCTCTTTCTAGTGGTTAACGTCAGAAAAGTAAATTATCTTTTGCGGATGTTCTAATTCAATTCAATTCGTGAGTATATGCCCATTTGAAGAACTACAAACTTTCAGCTTTACTTCGCTTCCTAAATAAACAAAAAGAAAAGAAAATTAACGTCACAGGAAGTTAGGCAAAATGGTTATGGTTCTCACCATCTCATAAAAGTTCACTTGGAATCAAAGTAAAGCTGTTCGATTCTTGGTCACCATCTGAACCCAACTTCAACAGCTTCCCCTGTCATGTTGATTCAACTCCATCTCGCCTCTCTCTTCTTAAGCATTTCCTTTTATTCCCATTTCCATCTCTCTCTCTCTCTCTCTCTCAGTATCTATTTTCTTTCACCGTTATCATACTTTTAGAGTACAACCACTTCATTTATCAGGTATTCCTGCTGTTAAAGTTCTTGAAATATGGCATTAGAGGTTATTTTTTCAAAAATAGTTGTCAGCATATAAATTGTGAAGCTGAAATTGGACCATAAAATAGGTTGAATAATTAGCTGGTGTTAGATCATTTCAAGCATGGGAATTCTGTGCACACTCACAAGTTGTCTTGTGCATGCAGTTACCAAAATGAAACATATAACTTGCATGAGTAGAAGTTGAAAGTTCTTGGAAATTTCTCCCTGTTGACAATAGGTAAGAATTTAAGTTATATACACTGTCAGTGGAAAGAATGTCTACACTATTACTGTAATTTTACTTGTTAAAGTAGCATATTAGTTATATCTGCTTTCTTTTTCTTGTTATCAAATCGTGTTTATTATAACAGTCACCTATTATTAATACAGATCGATCAGGTCCATACTAAATATTATTCCCTGATGAATACACGATACTTTCTTACACTAGTGTCGCTTTGCCATTCGAGCATTATTGTATCTTTCCCACCAATTATTTCACCAGCAGCAGGAGATGAAAGAATGTCTGGCGTGGGTGGAACTAGAAACAGGTCTATTCGGAATATTTCCCATTCTTCAATCTTAATAAGAATGGCCATGAGAATATCAAGATCAAGGTGGTTTAGTTTCCTAAGAAGGGTTTTCCACTACCAGAATGGCTCAAGATCTGATCTTGGATCAAATCCCTTCAATTCAATGACTTGGATGATGATGGAGTGCATTGCCTTAAGTGTCCAAATAATTATGGCCTCATATACACTGGCTGTTTCAAAGGAAGAGAAGCCAGTTTGGCCAATGAGGATATGGGTGTTGGGATATGTCTGTGGCTGTATTATTAGTGTCATGTTGCTTTACTGGCGCTACTGGGCATTCTATGTGAGGCAGCAAAGAGATGATTCTGACATGGAGCAACAAAGAAGCCATGATGAATCCAGGTGATTAATTAGTACACATTCTGTACCCCTTTTAGCTGTCTCTAGTACTCTTGAAGTTTTGATGTTATTTTTGTCCAAGGATGCCCAACATCCAAAACTCGAATATTTCAAACGGTTTCATAATCCAAAAACATTAAGAAAACAAAGTGGCTTACTCGTGACAATGGTGGGCAGGGTGTAACAGAAAGATGTTTGGAACTTGAAGTGAGTGTTACTTGAGTGGGGATATACAAATGATGTTGGAGTAATAAGAAGAAACAAAAGGAAAAGGTCATATTTGCTCCTATGTTATTTGAAAATTGCTTAATCTTTCCCTCTGTTTCACTCAATTGGTCCGTTCATATATCCGTGGTTAAAAAACTCCATTTACCTTTGATCCCTAACGGAGTTCTAACCTAAAGATAATTTTAAACAATAGTTGAAATTAAACTAGGGGTGTATCAATGTGCTGGAGGCAGAGCATAGGGCACGTGAACCCATGTTTCTCTCTCTATATACATGTGTGCAGCAAAGCTCAAGGAGTGGCCTATGATCCAATGATTATTGAGTGCACCTTTACAAGTGAATTTAAATCTCAGTTTGTAGGCATGTTTAGTGTCCCCTCTTGTGTTGTGATAAAGTACTTTTTTCCCTCTCTTTTATTTAGTTTATTCATTCAAAAACAAAAAAAGTAATGCAAGGTTAGTCAAAAAGGAGATCGCAAAACACTGCAGGACGAATAGTTGATCTTCTAAGTTGTTACGTTATCCACGCTCTAATTGTCAGACTATGATCATATGAAATATTAGATGTTGTGCAAAAATATGTGGGATTTCTTCCTTAAGCATAATAAATATAAAACTAAGACTTGCAAATTTCAACAATATATATGATAGGGCATTGCATGCGATGGAGAAATTCAGGACCGGCGTTGAGCTATTCTATGCCATATGGTTTGTGATGGGAAATGTTTGGGTGTTTGAATCGCGCTTTTTGTCTTACCATCGTGCTCCTAAACTTCACTTGCTCTGCATCTCTCTGCTTGCCTGGAATGCTGTCACCTACTCTTTCCCCTTCCTATTGTTTCTATTGTTATGCTGCTGTGTCCCAATTCTGAGTAGCTTTTTAGGCTACAATATGAACATGGGATCCCTAGATCGAGGGGCTTCTGATGAACAACTCTCCAATCTACCCAGTTGGAAGTACAAGGAACAACCCAAAAATGAAAATGTGGTAAGTGATCTTACCTACTAATTCTATTTTTCATGCACTCTAGATATCTTTTAGATGATTTAGTCGTGTAATTTTTTTTTACCATGTCAAAATCTAAAGATTTAACTTATATGCATTGTTAGAAATATCATTTTTTTTTAATACAAGTAACCTGTTGTATATTTTCAAGCTAGTAATCTCATTTTTAATAGATGGTTATTTATAGTTATCTTTTACCTAATATAATCCGGCAAAGCTTCTTTTACACTATTAACGCATAAAGTTAAACTCAAAGTCTAAATATTTAACTTATCTACATTGACAGTGTAAAAAAGTTTTGCAACTGCATTTTAACTTATCATAAAAGATGACCTAATTATGTTTTAGGGACCTAATCGTATAAAATTTCCTTTGAATTGTTAATGGATAAACATTAAACTCAAAGTCCAAAGGGTTATATAACTTATACACTTATATAGGTTAAAAAAATTATGCTATTATTGTATAATTTGACTTATTTTTAAGATCACAAATCTTACTTTTTTTACAGATACTTACCTATAATATCGTTTAGGTGACCTTTTTGTAATTACAGTTTTAATATACAAAAGTTAAAATCAAAGCCTAAACAAATTTTTGTGTCACAACAGGAATGTTGTATATGCTTAGCAAAGTACGGAGATAAGGAAGAGATCAGAGAATTGCCTTGTTCTCATATATTTCATCTTAAGTGTGTGGACCAATGGCTTAGAATTATATCTTGTTGCCCTCTCTGCAAACAAGAACTGGAGAGGTAAAAATGCATGAAAAGCTCCTCAAGCTTGATACTTCATGTATTTTTTGCATGCTTTCTCCCGTCTTCTCTCTTTTTCCACTCCTTTTGTTTCTTTAGCCCAATTTTGAATCAAAGAGTATGTAGAGAGAGATACATTGTATGGAACATATGGTTAACTAGATAAATAGAAGCCACTGTTAATAGATAAGTAGATCAATTTAACATGGCATCAAAACCTAATCCAGGATTTGAAGGTTACGGGTACTCTCTCTCTCTCTATATATATATATATGATTCAGCCACAAAGACTAAATAGAAATAATGGATGATTCAGTTAATTTTTGGTTAATCCAGTTAGGTCTTTTATTTATAAAAAGACAAATAAGTTCGATTTTACTTCATCTTTTTTAAGCTTGATTTAATTATGTTCTTGGATAAAAATACAAAAAAATAATATTTCATGAATGTATGCCTCCAATTAGAAAATTTTCTTAAAGACTAGCTTAATTAAAAATTTTGTTTGACTCGATTAATTATCATTACTTTTGGGTTAACTTTTTCAATTTAATTGTTGAGTTATATGACAATTATTTTCAAAGACTCAAAACCTCTATTACTCAAAACATGTTTTTCAAAAACTAATAAATGATACAACTCAAATTATATTCCATTATATAAATTAATATTGTATCACTAAAAAGAGAGAAACTATATATTAACTAAAATTTAAAATTAAGCATAAAGAAATTGCTTATGAAATAAGACATAATTGTACACAGCAAAATGAAGGCTAATGCAAAGAAATTTAAAAAAAGAAAGAAGATAGAGGAATCCAAAATTAATTCTAACGGCTAGCTACCGAAATTGACAAATCCAACTATTACGGAAACACAATGGGAGATGGCTTTTAATTTATTCAAAGGGAATCATTCATTATTTTATTCTTTTTTGGCTTTTGTGCTATTTAGATATTAATATTTTATACATACTTGTGAAAAATATAAAAATAAAACTTTTGCAATAAATGTTAGTTTTTGCCTTTTTCTATACTAGCATCTATGAACGTGCGTTGCACGTTAATAATGGCACATGATGATTTACATATTTATTTATACGAAAGAACAATACAATTTAATTAATGA
>NW_017672104.1:214576-218415 GCF_001879085.1 Nicotiana attenuata
ACCGCGCGCCGTAACCAAAATACGGGCCCGATACTAACATGTTCTAATCAAATTTCATTTCAAATTTCCTTAAACAATTTTAGAAAACAATTTCCTTCAAAAATTCATTTCTCGGGCTTGGGACCTCGGAATTCGATTCCGGGCATACGCCCAGGTCCCATATTTTCCTACGGACCCTCCGGGACCGTCAAATCACGGGTCTGGGTCCCTTTACCCAAACGTTGATGGAAGTCATATTTATTCATTTTGTAGTCAAAACTTATCATTTTTCATAGATTTTCACATTTAGGCTTTCCAGCTACACGCCCGGACTGCGCATGCAAATCGAGGTGACGCTAAATGAGGTTTTCAGGGCCTCGGAAACACAGAATGTAGTTTAAAAACAAGTGATGACCTTTTGGGTCATCACATTCTCCACCTCTAAAACAACCGTTCGTCCTCGAACGGACATAAGAAGGAAGTACCTGAGTCGGGGAAAAGATGGGGATAACGGCTCCGCATATTGGACTCGGACTCCCAGGTTGATGCCTCAGCAGGCTGACGTCTCCACTGAACACGAACAGAAGGAAAACTCTTCGACCTCAACTGACGAACCTGCCGGTCTAGAATAGCCACCGGCTCCTCCTCGTAAGACAAGTCCTTGTCCAACTGGACAGTGCTGAAATCTAACACGTGGGATGGATCGCCATGATATTTCCGGAGCATGGACACATGAAACACTGAGTGCACGGCTGATAAGCTCGGCGGCAATGCAAGTCTATAAGCCACCTCTTCCACTCGATCAAGAATCTCAAATGGACCAATGAACCTAGGGCTAAGCTTGCCCTTCTTCCCGAATCTCATCACGCCCTTCATAGGCGACACTCGGAGTAATACCCGCTCACCGACCATAAAAGCCACATCTCGAACCTTGCGGTCTGCATAACTCTTTTGCCTGGACTGAGCTGTACGAAGCCTATCCTGAATAATTTTGACCTTGTCCAAGGCCTCCTGAACCAGATCCGCACCCAACAACCGAGCCTCTCCCGGTTCAAACCATCCAACCGGAGACCGGCACCGCCTACCATATAAAGCCTCATAAGGAGCCATCTAGATACTCGACTGGTAGTTGTTGTTGTAGGCGAACTCTGCTAAAGGCAAAAACTGATCCCACGAGCCTCCAAAGTCAATGACACAAGCTCGGAGCATATCCTCCAATATTTGAATAGTCCGTTCGGACTGTCCGTCCGTCTGGGGATGAAATGCTGTGCTCAACTCAACGCGCGTGCCAACTCTCGCTGAACTGCTCTCCAGAAGCGCGAGGTAAACTGCGTAACTCGGTCCGAAATGATAGACACGGGCACACCATGAAGGCGAACAATCTCCCGGATATAGATCTCAGCTAACCTCTCAGAAGAATAGGAGACTGCCACAGGAATGAAATGCGCTGACTTGGTCAGCCTATCAACAATGACCCATACTGCATCGAACTTCTTCCGAGTCTGCGGGAGTCCAGTAACGAAGTCCATAGTGATCCGCTCCCACTTCCACTCGGGAAGCTCAATCCTCTGAAATAAACCACCAGGCCTCTGATGCTCGTACTTAACCTGCTGACAATTCAAACACCGAGCTACATATGCAACAATATCCTTCTTCATCCTACGCCACCAATAATGCTGCCGCAGATCCTGGTACATCTTTGCGGCGCCCGGATGAATAGAGTACCAGGAGCTATGGGCCTCCTCTAAAATCAACTCTCGGAGCCCATCCACATTAGGCACACAAACTCGACCCTGCAATCTCAAAACTCCATCATCATCTAAGGTAACCTGCTTGGCACCTCCGCGCTGCACCGTGTCTCTAAGGACACACAAATGGGATCATCATATTGCCGATCCTGGATACGCTCCAATAATAAAGAACGAGCGAGCCGTGCAAGCTAACACACGATCGGGCTCAAAAACATCCAGTCTCACGAACTGATTGGCTAAAGCCTGAACATCCAAAGCAAGCGGTCTCTCACCGACCGGAATATAAGCAAGACTGCCCATACTGGCTGACTTCCTACTCAAAGCATCGGCCACCACATTGGCCTTTCCCAGATGATACAAAATGGTGATCTCATAATCCTTCAACAACTCCAACTATCTCCTCTGCCTCAGATTCAACTCCTTTTGCTTGAACAAATACTGAAGACTCTTGTGATCCGTGAACACCTCGCATGCCACGCCATACAGATAATGCCTCCAAATCTTCAATGCGTGAACTATGGCTGCCAACTCCAGATCATGAACCGGATAGTTCTTCTCATGAATCTTCAACTGCCGCGAAGCATAGGCAATGACCTTGCCATCCTTCATCAACACTACACCAAGCCCAATACGAGAAGCATCACAATAAACTGTATAAGGCCCTGAACCTGTGGGCAAAACCAACACTGGTGCCGTAGTCAGAGCCGTCTTGAGCTTCTGAAAGCTCGCCTCACACTCATCCGACCACCTGAACTGGGCACCCTTCTGGGTCAACCTGGTCATCGGGGCTGCAATAGATGAAAACCCCTCCACGAACCGACGATAGTAGCCTGCCAATCCCAAGAAACTCCGAATCTCTGTAGCTGATGCTGGTCTAGGCTAGTTCTTGACTGCCTCGATCTTCTTCGGGTCAACCTGAATACCCTCTGCTGACACAACATGACCCAGAAATGCAATTGAACTCAACCAGAACTCACACTTCGAGAACTTTGCATATAACTGACTATCCCTTAGAGTCTGAAGAACCACTGTAAGTGCTGCTCGTGCTCCTCCTGGCTGCGGGAATATATCAATATATCATCAATGCAGACTATCACGAACGAATCCAAATAATGCCTGAACACTCGGTTCATCAAATCCATAAAAGCTGCTGGGGCATTTGTCAACCCGAATGACATAACCAAGAACTCATAATGCCCGTACCGAGTGCGGAAAGTTGTCTTAGGGACATCGGATGCCCTAATCCTCAACTGATGGTAGCCAGATCGCAAGTCAATCTTTGAAAATACCTTGGCACCCTGAAGCTGGTCGAACAAATCATCAATCCTCGGCAGCGGATACTTATTCTTGATTGTAACCTTGTTCAATTGCCGGTAATCAATACACCTTCTCATTGACCCATCCTTCTTTTTGACAAACAACACCGGCGCACCCCAAGGTGAAACACTAGGTCTAATGAAACCCTTCTCAAGCAAGTCTTGCAACTGTTCCTTTAATTCTTTCAACTCAGTCGGGGCCATACGATATGGCGGGATAGAAATGGGCTGAGTGCCCGGAGCCACGTCAATGCAAAGTCAATATCCCTGTCGGGCGGCATACCCGGCAGGTCTAAAGGGAATACCTCAGGAAACTCACGGACAACAGGCACAGAATTAACAGAAGGGACCTCAGCACTAGAATCACGAACATATGCCAAATAGGCCAAATACCCCTTCTCGACCATACGCCGAGCCTTCACATACGAGATAACACTGCGGGTAGAATGACCAGAGGTCCCTCTCCACTCTAAACGAGGCAAACCCGGCAAAGCTAAGGTCACAGTCTTGGCATGACAGTCCAAGATAGCGTGGTAAGGTGATAACCAGTCCATCCCTAATATAACATCAAAGTCAACCATGTCTAGAAGCAACAAATCTACACGAGTCTCAAGACCCCCAATCACCACAATACAAGAACGATGGACTCGATCTACCACGATAGAATCACCCACCGTGTAGACACATATACAGGGACACTGAAGGAATCACTAGGCATAACCAGATACGGTGCAAAATAAGATGACACATACGAGTATGTAGACCCTGGATCAAATAACACTGAAGCATCTCT